>NC_000068.7:171801849-172049349 GCF_000001635.26 Mus musculus
CTCAGGTCTTCAGTCTTGGTAGTACAATCACCTCTACCCACTGAGCCATCCTGCCAGACTCATTTACAAAGCCACAGGTTATGGGTTTTGTTCTGTAACTACTATTACCATTTAAATACCAGTTTTTTCCAGTGAAGACTCCTGGGGAAATGAGATACTATGGTCCAGCTGGTTCTTTGATGTCTCAGAATTCACCCTGGCAAAGGTTGCCCTCCTGTGCTGTGGACATTGTATATATTCACTACAAAACCACTGTGCTATCTTGTAAAATAACTTAGCTTACAAATATGTTTTTTTTTAAAATATATAGTTTAGTTTTTTAATATATTATTAGTATTATGTACAGGTATATAACATATGTACAGGTAGGGGGAAAAGGGGGATGTCAGATTCCCTGAAGCTGGAGTCACAGCAGCTGGAGGGCTGTAAGGATCAAAACAGCAAGCAACCAAACAGCAGCAAGAATTACAGCTGAGTCCCGGGAGAGCTCTCTAGCCGTCATCATGGCTGCTTCTGTGGTTACATCACGTGGATTATAAAACTGAAAACATCAAGGGTCAAAGCAGAAACCTCCCTTCTCAAAGAGTCATATAGTTTAGGAGACAAAAAGAAATTCTTCTTTAATTAAAGAAAGCACTGGGCCTGGTGGCAGATGCTCATAATCTCAGAACTCAGGAGGCGAAGCCTGAAAATAAAGAGTTCAAGGCCAGCCCTAGCTACATGGGGGAGTTTGAGGTTAGCCTGGGCTACATGAGACCCTGTCCCAAACCAATGAGAAAAATAAAGTAAATCAAGGTTTATATCGTGCAAAGAAAGACGAGCAAGAAATACACAGACCTCCCCTCCAAACACACACACACACACACACACACACACACACACACAGAGAGAGAGAGAGAGAGAGAGAGAGAGAGAGAGAGAGAGAGAGAGAGGACTTACAGGACTTCAGCAATCGGGCAAGGTCGCGGTAACACTACAAAGTGCCCACACAGGAATACTCTGGGTTGTGTTATGAGCTGAAGCCGTCAGCCCATGCTCTGTGCGCCTGTTCTCTCAGTCTGTGCAAGGTGCTTGTTGGGAAAGCAGAGAGGAGCCAAGAGAAGCTCACAGTCCAGCTGTGGGACTGACCCTCAGAGCAGAGAAAATGTACAGATGGTGGATGACAGAGGGAAGGCTGAGACCCTCAGCGATGGTAATACTCTCCAGGAGACTATTTCCCAGGGAAGGGCACTGGGATGTCCTGGGGACATTCTTCCCACTTACAACTTGGGAGTTGGAGTAGGGTTTGGCCTCCAGTGAGTGGAGAACAAGAAAGATGTCTAAGAATCTTGAGAGCCCAGAAGAGCCCCACAACAAACATGACTCACTCTAAGTCATTGGTGACAAGGACGAGGAGCCTTAATCCAAAGGGAAATAAATGAGGCTTTGTTGTTTACAGGACAGACAATTGTGTGTGTGTGTGTGTGTGTGTGTGTGTGTGTGTGTATGTGTGTGTGTGTGTGTGTATGTGTGTGTGTGTATGTGTGTGTGTATGTGTGTGTGTGTATGTGTGTGTGTGTATGTGTGTGTGTGTATGTGTGTGTGTGTGTGTGTGTGTACATAACTGAAACTGATATCACAGTCACTTTAGTCTGTCACACGGAAACAGAGCCATTGAAAGAACTTAGAACCGTGTCTACCACTATCTGTTTCACAAATATATTTTTAAAGTATTTTATCTGTGTATATGATGCATGTATTTGTATGTATATGTGCATGTCCATGTGTGTGAGTATAGGCATACGCATGTGGTGGTACACTCATGCCAGTCATAGAACAACCTTTAGTGTTGGTTTCCACTCTCTACGTTGTTTGAGACAGGGTCTCTTCCTGCTCATCACCACTTACACCAGGATAGCTGGACAGTGAGCTGCCAAGGACCCACAATCTCTACCTCCCACCTTAGTGAAGGAGCGCTGGGCTTACATACACACACTACCGGATCTGGCTTTATGAGGGCTCTCGGGATCTGAACTCAGGTCTTATCCTTGTGCATCAGGTAGCTTGTGTGCCATTGAAACATCTCCCCGGCCACAACAAGTAGCTATTCTTAAACGTTCACTTACTTCTTTTAATCATCTAGCACTTTTCAGTACCTGCAGAGTGTCATGGTCTGACTTACATTACATTATCATTACCACAAATGGATAAAAGGCAGAAGGATGAGACAGGAGGTCGAGAGCTGGAAGCAACATGTGTCATGGAGCTATAGGATTTGAGCAGACTCCCCAGGAGTCTACAGCAACTGTTCACGTAAAAATAGTTCCAAGAACTGTACTTAACTTTAATCTGATTCTTCGGAAAAGCAACCTACCAAATGCTTAAATTAAAACAGCTATTTTATCAACTGGGGTTTCTACTAATTATGCGGTTGCTCCTATTAACAATTACTCAGTGCGGCATCTGTTCGAGCTCCCGTTGAACAACTGGAAGGTTTATTCACATGCTTTTATTTTTAGAATGAGCCTTGCAACAGTGGAAACACATGAACATGCTCCACTAAAATAAGTGTTTGTCTTGGGAAGGCAAATTTACAGCTTTGGTAGATCTGGTCCCAAACACATTGTCTGGCTGATGAATTGAGAAACACCACCCAGCAAAGTGGAAACACACACTTAACTCTTCACAAGTCTGCTCCTTAGGGCAGCAGATCTGGGGGACTTCTGTTTCTCTTCCTTCTTTTGTGGGGACATCTTGGTGTCAATAAATAAGACCAACTGTCACTTCACTGCATGTCCAGCCTTAACTAAGTGGAAACTTTTATTTGTCAATCATGCCTCAAGAAAGCTGGAAAAGGAATAGGAAATAAATCAGATGAGACATCAGGGGAGCCTGATTGATTGTAACACGTGGACAGCTGTGGCGTGAAGATGCTAGAGAGGGAGGCTCAGTGTGCAGAAGGCCAAAGGGTGTGTGGGAATGCTGGGCTCTCGCCTCTATATTCTAACCTAAAGTTGCTCTAAAGAGTGCTCTGAAAGTATGGGATTCTATGAATACAGCACATTAGAAACTCCTAGAAGATTGGGGGCAGATGGGGCTTTTGGAAGAACTAAGTTTGGTAGTTTCATGGTACAGCAAGGAAACTGAGGTCTCAACACGGACTGTTGATGCGAACACAGCACTATGGTCAAGTTGCCATTGTGGGAGGCAGGCATGCTGCTAAGGAACTTTAGTGAGTTCTCCCTTGTGTGATCTCCTCCCTTGAGTGTGAGAAGACAGGGAAAATTTTTCTTCAGTTCTAGAGCCGTGAGACACAGGAAGTACTCAGACAGGAAGACAGGAAGTACTCCAACAGGAAGTACTCAGACAAGAAGACAGGAAGTACTCAGACAGGAAGACAGAAAGGCAGACGTTTTAGTTGCTGACGGAGTGAGGATGGAACAAAGCTTAGGGTCTGTGAGAGGCTACTCATGAGAGGCTGCTTGTGAGAGGCTCAAAGATGTAGACTTGGGCAGTCAGTCTCGTCATGCTCCAATGCCCCGGAGTTTGACTCCTGAGTATAGAGAAGGGCTCCCTGTAATAGCAGAATGGGGACACAGCCTGGGGACTTCTAGAAAGAATGGAAATTCAAACTGGGGAATTCTTGTCACTTTCCTTTTCCCATGGTGCTTCAGGCACGAAATTGCTCTGAGAACAGGAAGCAGGAGGTGGGACAGCTGGATCAGTCACTGCCCTGAGGGACTACGGTGCTCCCTTGGCTGCAGTCCGGGAAAACTGAAAAGCCTTTGCAGCTGTCATTTACTGTCCTAACCAGTTGCTTTAAACTAATCAGAAACTGGGTGGGCTTCGCCTAAATAGTTAAGGCCTTTTGTGAACGAACAGAAAACCAACACAGATTAATATTGAATGATGAGATTGAGTCAAAGGAAAAACTTGGTATGAAGACAATTCTAGACCAGATGGTTCATGGGTGAATTTTATGCTTAATGAAGAGAGGTGTGCTTGGGCGGCTGGAGAGTCACAGATTGCAGGCCAGGTGGAGCTACACAGCAAGATCCCGACTCAAAAACAAGCAAGCAAACAAACAAACAAAAAGCAAGGAGGATAAGGAAAAGAAGGAAGGAGAGGAAAATGGGAACGATAACCTTAATGAGCCTCCGTGAACTTTTCCATAGTTAGGGGAGGAAATGTCTCTAAATTTGCTATTCGAGGCTCGCATCACCCCGATAGCAAAATATAGAGGAACGCAACAAAAAGAGAAAACTGCAGATTGAGATCCCTGCTAAAGAAAGATGCAAAAGTTCTCAGCGAATACTCACAGACTGAACCCAACAGCCTAATACACGGTCAGCACCCAAGATCAAGTTAGCCTAATACCAGGGATGCAAGGATGGTTTATTACACACAAATCCGTTTTCAGAAGATATGGCATCAATAGAACAAAGGGCTAAGTCACACGATCATCTCGGGAAACACGGCAAAAGCATTGAGGAAAATCCAACACCCATGCATGATTGATGAAGGGAAAAAATAAAACTCTCAACAAACTGGATAAAGAATGTGTCTCAGTGTAATAAAAGCTAGATGTGACAAACCCAAAGGTAGCATCATGCAGAATGGGGTACAGATGGCTGAATTTGCTCAAGGGTCTGCTGTATGGCAAAGACATATATATTCACTATTTGTTATTGTATGAGAAGGCCCAGATAGAGTAAAAAAGGAAATTAAATATTTATGAATCTGAAGGAGAATTCTAATTGTCCTTATTTGAAGACAACACTCTATGATATATATATATATGGGAAAAAAACAGAGAAATGTTGGGGTCCTGTTCAAACTGACAAATGTGTACAGTACAATTTCATAATACAAGAATCAAAAGTACTGTGATACATTTTTAACACAGTTGCCACAACAGAAATGTAAAAAGTTATCTCGTTTACAGAAATTACAAAATATAAAGAATAAATTTAACTAAAAGACGAAATATAGATATTAACAAAAGTTATCAAAAACTTAAGGAATTTGAAAAGACACCCCATGTTCATGGATCTGAAGAATTAATAGTGTTAGTACTCCATATTATCAAAAATGGACCACATATGTAGTACACTCCTCCCAAACACACACACATACACATATACTCACACAGTTATATACACATGTTCACACACAAACACATGCAGACACACACACAGACACACTCACACACACATACTCATAAACACACTTGCATACCCATACACAGTCTCACCCACTCACATTCACACACTTACATACACACACTCACATACACTTACATAGACATATACACTCTCACACTCATATATACATATACACAATACTCACACATGCCCTTTCATACACACACGCACACTCACACACACTTACATAGTCATATACACTCTCACTCTCATAAATACATACACACTCACAATACTCACACATGCACTTACACACACACACACACACACACACACACATACTAACACACACACCACCACATACATAACAAACATGAGAGAACTGAACACTGTTTACTTGGTGCTCAGACACCTCACCTCACTTTATCATGGTCCTTTGCCTCTAGGGATTCATTTGTTGGTGAGTGTGTGTATGTACATATACAGTGTACATATAAATGTATATGGAGGGTGCTTACTTCTAGATATAAAAGGTAAGAAGAGGTTTTTTTTTCTACCATGTGGGTGCTGGGAACCAAACCCAGGTCCTCTAAAAAAGTATCAAGTGCTTGTAACCACTGAACCACCTCTCCAGCCCCAAGTGAAAATCAACTCTCCACCTTCTTACGGCATCCTATGGGGTTTTCATTGGTTGTAGAATAACGTACACAACTCTGACTGTCAATCTAGCCCTAGTTTACCTCTGCATCCTCCATCATCCCACCCCCATCACCCTAAAAGCACCCACTCTGGTTTTCATTCTATACAGATTGGTTTGAGGACTGAATTAACCGGTTCACTTTGTTCCAATGCCTTGCTCATGAATGGTGCTCAAACTAAGTACATGCCAAGGTAATATAATGAGAAAAAGAATGCTTACGAGAATTCAAACAATACCTGCTGAGTAATTTCTGTTTTTTAAGCGACACACCGACGAGAATAGAGAAGTGAAAGAGAATGAAAATGTCAAGCGTGCATCTTTCAGAGGAGGAACAGACTTCCTACAGTAAAGGACCTCACATTGGAGCCACCACAACGGACTCCACACTTTGCTTCAGGAAAACAGAGAAATCAAGCCCAAGGCTATGTCGTGACACAAGTTATGCATCTGTCTGTGACAGACAATGCAACTGTGTGGCGGGGAGACTGGGATAGGTGGAGGAGTAGGAGGAGAGGAGATGCATCAAGTCTATTGTTGACAAGTCTTTTGCATTAGGCAAATCTGAGTCCCCGTGTTTTATCCACATCTCCATGGGTGTGATATAACTTTGAAAGCTATTCACATGAGAATAAGTCCCGACGCATATGTTTCATCAGTAATGACAAAAGAATCCAAGTTTACCTGAGTACATCAGGTATATGATGAGCAGCATATCTCTCTATGATCGAGGTTTTATGACGATGGTCGAAGGCCTATCTTGAGGAGTAATACCCAAATTGATCTGGGAAAACATGTCTTCCTTTCACAAATAAGGGAACGATGCCTCTAGTCTACTGGAGTTCAGTTTTATCATACAGGTGCCTGAAGTCACAATAAAAGCGAAATAACCTATATTCTGCATTTTGAGCATATATAGACATTCCGTATAAGTTTTAATATGAAAAAATGTTATTTTTAACATTCTATGTAAGGTTCCCAAGACAGACTGTAGCTGATTACAGATGAGATAGAGGAATTGAGAGGTCCGTGTACACAGGAAATTATTCTGTGTCATGTTTGTTTCTGATGAATTAATCAAAAACAAGGGTCATTACTCCCTTGTAAAGAATAATCAAACTGTTACTAAGCAAGAAGTAGCTAATACCTCCAGTCTATCAGCGTGTACATGTGTGCATGAGTGCATGTGTCTGTATGTGTATACATGTGTGTACATGAGTGTGTGTGTATACATGTGTGCATGAGTGTGTGTGTACATGTGTGCATGAGTGTGTTACACATGTGTGCATAAGTGTGTGCATGCATGTATGTGTGCATGAGTGTATGTGCACATCTGAGTGTACATGTATGAGTGTGAGTACATGTGTGCACAAGTGTGTGTGAACGTCTACACGTGTATGTGCATGTACGTACACGTGTGTGCACCTATGTGTGTACATGCATAGGTAGGCCAGAGGTTAATATCATGTCTTCCTCAGTCACTTTCCACCTTATGTTTTGAGACAGCTCGCTCATAGAGCTTTAAACTCAGCTAAACTGGCTGGGTTACACCCCTGGGATCTGGCTGTCTGTATGCCCAGTGATGGGGTCACAGGTATATTTCTATATAACGGACTTTTCATGTGAATGCTGAAGGTCCTACCTCAGGTCCTCATTCTTGGATAACACGCATTTTACCCACCAAACCATCTCCACAGCATTCATCTCTGTCTATTTTCTGATTGTAGATGCCATGTGACCCATCACCTCAAGCCTCATGACCATGCCTACTACAACATGATGGACAGTCCCCCATGATGGACGGTCCCCTCACTGTGAGCCAGCTTTTGTCAGGCATTTTCTCAGGGTGAAATGACATCTATGGGACATGCTTACCATTTTGTTCAATAAAGTCTATGGGACATGCCATTTTGTTTAATAAAATCTGCAGCCATTAGGCTCCGAAAGTTGAGCTTGTTTCAAGATCAACACAATTTTAAGTGGCATTCTCCTTAAAAATCACTGAAAGTTTAAAGCATCATTCAATCACATTGGATCACATTCGATCACCTTTTGAAAATAGCTATAGATAGCAACAGCAAACATATAATACCACAGCCTCAAGAACTCCCACATCTGGATAATTCTTGAGGAAAACTGGCAGCATTTTTTAAACAAAAGTCCATGTTAGTGATGTTTACCCAGTGCCTCCAGACAGTCTCAACCTTTAACTGTTTGCTCCAAATGTTGGAGTTTGCACCTGTTAAATTGTACCACAGGAAAACAGAGGAATACCCAACCCCCCCACCCCCCCAACCCCCAAACCTCCCCCACCCCCCACCCCACCCCCCTGGACAGATCTGCAACTGAGGATGACACAGCGTTTCTTTGTTTTCCTGTGGTCGAAACTGTCTGGAGATCTGTGTGATGTCACAGGGAATGACCAATGGGGAAATGTCTCCTGATACAGTTAGTTAAAGGCACAGAAAAATAATTCTTCTATAAAACTGATTAGAGTAGAAATGGGCCCCAGACACAATGTCGTCTCAACAGTATTAAATAACAAAAGGAGGGACCCAGAATGAACTTGTGTGACTATAGAAAGGCCACCAGGGAATCCACAACAGATTTATTGTCTGAGTAGTGTAGGTACTTTTCTCTTCTGCTGCTCTTTTATTCCTTCCCATCATTACATATGATGGGATTTTATTGCATTTATTTATTTATTTATTTATTTATTTATTTATTTATTTTGCACTCAGAGCAAAAGATGAAAACTATCGAATAAAACCCTAAAAATACCACATGCAATATGTAACTCTCTATTAATGAGAAAGCTAACTTAATAATGCCGTTATAATAGGGAAACTAACTTAAAATAGAATGTTTCATTTTTGACTGTGCTTGAAAATTAGAATTCTTTTAATATGAATTCGCTCACATGCCATTGATATTCCAGGCATTTAATTGGGAATTCACCAGCATACGGATTTATTTGTAGGCATTGTCCCTTGATTCAGCTAAACTTTTAAATAGAAAAAGCAATTCCTTACACATAATTTCTAGATACTAGTGTCTAGGTTTCTAAGCTAAAAGTTTGCTGGTAATCATTGCAATAGGCTCGTTATTTAAAAAAAAAAAAAAGGATGATTTTCAAAATTATTACAATCAACTATCAAAAACACCTAGCAGCGTAATAAAAGTCTGCACATTTGTTTATTCACAAAGCCTTGCTTGGGCACTGCTGTGCCACATCTCTGAGGATCCATCTCAGCAAATGATGCTCCTTCACATGAACTCTCCTTGTTGCTGGGACAAAAGGCTAATGAGAACCATCATATGCTCCTGTGGGGACAAAGAAATGGCTTCCTTTGACTTGTGGCTTAAGAAGCGACAGGGGAACAAGAGCTGTCTGGCCACACTGCATGCACAGTCAGGAAGTGAGAGAAGAGTGCTGTTGGCCAGCTAACTTTCTCTTCTTAGTGCAGAACAGGACCCCAGCCTAGGGGAGAGATACCGTTCGTTCATGAGGGCAGTCTTCCTCTCCTTAATTATTCCAGTCTGGAAACTTCCTCTCAGACACGCCCAGAGGTTTGCCTTCTAGGCAATTCTAGAGCCTATTGAATTGACAGTAATACTAGCCATCTCAAACCCTGTATAAGGTACTACAAAGCAGAAAGTAGGTGAAGAAAATTGCCTGCCATCAGTACAAGTATATCAAGAGAGGTAAGCCATGGGTCTTTAAGACACAGCGATAGCTTTTCAGGAAAAGTCCGGACTCCCACATTGAAAAGAGAACAGTAATAATCAAACTCTTCAATCAAGGGATGTATTGCCATGTTATCAGAAAGCCCTTAATTTGAAAGGGACAAAACATAAAGTCCCAACTATTAAAATAATAAGAAGCAATACACAATAATAAAAGGCAAAAATCATATTCGCAGCTGTCTGTGAAAGCTATGATTGACATCAGACAGCATGCTCTGTTGAGATGGTCCTCAAAGAGCAATCAGTCCTGAACATTGCACACAAACCTAGTGGCGGAGTGAATCACAAATTCGGGAAAAGTTTTGATTGCACAGAGCCACAAGCAGACTCCAACTTGATATGTTGCTGAGCCAAATCACAATGCTTTAATAGCAATCTCTTCTGTCATATCAGCAGGACTCTGAGAAACTGAAGGTGAAAGCCCTTAGCATGGAAAAAATAAGGTTTGCCCCCATAGCTACAAAGAAAAAGATGATCCCACAGTAGAAGAACCCAGGGGGACCTCAACAAGCACTAAAATAAAATATCAAGGGCAGGCTCAGGGGTTTTTACCTGATTATTAACAAGAGAGGCAACTGCTCACAAGAAATTCTGGTTAATAAATCTCAGGCCTCAATCTCTAGGGAACTAATTCTGAAGGCTCTTCAGGCCTCACAGGCGACCTGCTAACCTACTTCAGTGATTGACCTGTGTAGAATTAATCATGACATTTTAAGAAAAGGGGGGGGGGGTCAGAATTTTGAAGAATTTGGTGTCTTTGACACATTTTATAGGTAGAATAAAGTCCCCTCAAATGTCTACCAGAAAAATCAATATTCCATACATGTGTCATTTTACTGGACAAATTTTTTTTTCCATGATGGAACTCTGAAGATCTTTCTTGAAAGATGAGTTTGGGTTACCCAGGTGGAGCCCAGTATCATCATGGGAGCCTGGGAGATACTATGCTATGTGAAGATGATGCAGAGCCCGTGGGGTAGAGACCATTGGTACTCCTAGAATGTGGAACATGTTAGGAGATAGGTTCTAAACTGAAGCACCAGTAAAAGTGCAGCACCCCAAGACACAGAGCATTCCACTGACAATGCCGCCCTGATGTCAATCTTCTGAGAATTATATGGGACTTCTGACATTCAAAACTGTAAATGAATTCTTTTATATTGGTTTAAGTCCCCAAGATCTTGGTACCTCATTGTATCATCAGTTGGAATAAACACAAATTAATAGTTACCATGTTGGCTTTTGTTGGTTTTCTGGGTTATGGTGAAAATTTCTAGCTATCACAAAATGTCCACTGTCACCCCATGAATATGTCTTCCTAAAATGCAGAAGGCAGTGTTTCCCACTGCAACAGGCTGCCAAAAACACCGTACTCCCCTTCTGCCAAGATGAGCATGTTTCTAGGTGGCCTGTAAAAACCTCACTGGGCAAGCTCACTGAGCCGCAGCCTCACAGGGAGCCCTTACCCCCACCTTCTGCTTCCTACATCTGGTGCTGGAATCTGGACAGAGCTGTTGGAACTCCACAATGCTGTGTGAATGGGAGTCACAGACTGGGCAGCAACACAGCAGGAGCCCGGATGCCAGCTAAGAGTTGCAAGCACTTGCCAGAGAGATGCTCTGCCACCATGTCTGATCAGTTGATGTCAGAGTTGCTCTTGCAGATGAATCTGCCCTATCTGGTTGCAGATACAGGCTCTATTTCAAATATCCCCATACCATTACTTAAGAAATGCACAGGCATCCTTGCACACACATTCCCTTTATGGCTTACCTGGTTCCTTTTCCTGAACCATGTCATCTCCTCTCAGGACAGCGCCAGCTGGCTTTCACATGGCACTAATTAATAAGCAATGCAACCATAGTGAACATTCTTGGCTCTTATGCCCCAAACACTCTTGTTAATTATTGGCATGTATTAACTAAATTATTTCCTACTAAAGACCAAAGAAATAATTATTAATTTTTCCCACTTTACCCATGGTTAAACTGATGTCCAAGGATTTAATGCTCTCTTAATCTATCTGTGTTTTTTTATTTGCCTTTCATTTACTTTTGTGATGATATTCTCTCTCTGAAACTCATGTGTCTAGGAATAAAAATAATGGTCTAAAAATACAAGTCCAATCCGTAAGAGCCCAGCCTAAAATCAGGTTTCAGGGACTGGGCGTGTTCAAGGTGGTGTAGCCATAGATTATAGTCACATTCCTAGACCAGGTTAGACCATAGCTTATAGAAATGATCAAATATGTACCTTAAAGTATTAGCACTGAGAAATAATGTAGTGCTTAAAAATCAGTTAGAGAGAGAGAGAGAGAGAAAGAGGGAGAGAGAGAGAGAGAGAAGAAGGAGGAGGAGGAAGAGAAAGAGGACAAAGGGAACAGAATAAAGGAAGATGTTTAATGAAAAAACACATTCTGACTGTCTCTGAGTGAATAATTAGATGTAGCTTTGGGGAGTCTTAGCCCTAAAACACAACATGGTCTCCGGTGTGAAACGCTGAGCTTCCTTGTCTCATGAAGATATGCGTCATTTCTGCCACTGATTCATCAGCTGTGGGGAGAGGCACATTGAAAATGTGCTCCTGCTGTCCTGTCCCAGTCTAGATCAAAGGCCTGAAACTACGTCCAGGGACATACGCCACCACACCTGGGATGGGATCTCAGCATACACACGGTTAATTTTAGCTGTAGCCTGGATAGTGAATGTTCCCCAGTGGTCTAGGTGTTAAAGCCTTGGTCCCCAGAGTGATGCTGTGAGAGATGTGGTGTATTGAGGAAGCCAGGGTGCTAGGGAAGGTCTCTAGCTACTCATGTAGCTATTAAATCCAATTGAAACATTTCCTGCCACCAGGCAGAGAGGCTGGTGAGTGGCAAGAAGTAAAATTGACAAGACTCAGGAAGTAAATGAAATCCAACAGTCTAAGGGTGCTCCTGAAACTTAGAAACTTAGAAAAGTCACAAGGTCCTTTCCCAGAGTTCCACAGGCAGAATGATTAGTGGGCAGAGAAGACTCTGACCCGAGGAGCTACTGACACGCCGTGCAGAAAGCAGAAGAGAGGCAGTCAGGTTGGGTGGGCTTTTGGGGGATGCGACTGCCTTTGGTCACCCACATTTTCTGTGAGCATGTGAGTGTTGACATAAAACTGAAAACTCATCCAGGAAGAGGCAGGGGGCTTGGGAATTCAAGTTAGACGTTGGCGATATAAATGAGTTGTTCAAAGTCAGCTTGGGATACACAAGATTTTCTCTCAAAAAATAAGAAGGAAAGGAATGTGATATATCAGACCATCTATTTGATCACTCTGACTTCCTGGGGGCAGAGCCCTGAGATCTGAGCATGCTCCAGTAACTCCATCTCCAGCACTAATGCCCTGAGCATCAACCTTCCAAGCCATCGTCATGAGTAGCAGATGGGATCTTCTCTAAATGGTCCTGAAGATACGAGGCACAGTCCTCCAGCACACAGACACATGCACAGCACACAGACACATGCACAGCACACAGACACATGCACAGCACACAGACACATGCACAGCACACAGACACATGCACAGCACACAGACAAATGCACAGCACACAGACATATGCATCGCACACAGACACATGCACAGCACACAGACACATGCACAGCACACAGACACATGCACAGCACACAGACACATGCACAGCACACAGACATATGCATCGCACACAGACACATGCACAGCACACAGACACATGCACAGCACACAGACATATGCACAACACACAGACACATGCACAGCACACAGACACATGCATAGCATACAGACACATGCACAACACACAGACATATGCACAACACACAGAAACATGCATAGCACACAGACATATGCATAGCACACAGACACATGCACAACACACAGACACATGCATCGCACACAGACACATGCACAGCACACAGACACATGCACAGCACACAGACACATGCACAGCACACAGACACATGCACAGCACACAGACACATGCACAGCACACAGACAAATGCATAGCACAGACACATGCACAGCACACAGACACATGCACAGCACACAGACATATGCATCGCACACAGACACATGCACAGCACACAGACACATGCACAGCACACAGACATATGCACAACACACAGACACATGCACAGCACACAGACACATGCATAGCATACAGACACATGCACAACACACAGACATATGCACAACACACAGAAACATGCATAGCACACAGACATATGCATAGCACACAGACACATGCACAACACACAGACACATGCATCGCACACAGACACATGCACCAGCACACAGAAACATGCATAGCACACAGACATATGCATAGCACACAGACATATGCACAACACACAGACACATGCACAGCACACAGACACATGCACCAGCACACACAGCACACAGACACATGCACAGCACACAGACATATGCACAACACACAGACACATGCACAGCACACAGACATATCCACAGCACACAGACACATGCACAGCACACAGACACATGCACAACACTCAGACACATGCACAACACACAGACACATGCACCAGCACACAGACATATATGCACAGCGTACAGACACATGCACAGCATACAGACAAACACATGCAGTACCACACAGACAAATGAATCCCACACCTGCCAGTTTGGTTTCTGGGTGTGTAACTAACAAAGTTCCCCACAGGTCCCATAATTTCCACTACAAGAGACTGAGAATCAATCCTCATGTTCTACCAAGGGAAAGCTAAAAAATGAGAGATGAGGGTTAGGAAACCCTGTAGCTGAGGCTTAGCCCCTGAGTGTTAAAGACCCAAGGGTAAGTCAGATAAAAAGACTGATGGATGGGTGTTCTCCCACCTATGACAACACACACATTACAATAAGCAAAGAAACAGAAAGCCTGTTTGCACCAGTAAAGTGTGTGCCTGTTCAACAATGCTAGTTTCCCGAGAATACGCATAAACAAAACGATTCAAATGAAGTTGAAATGGTCCTCTGGTTGAGTGGGTGCCAGGGAGAAAACCACAAGGACAGTCACTGGTAAAGTGAAACAAAGGAGGGGATTTCTAAGGACTAACTGTAGCAGTGCCCCTAGAGCTGAGGAAGGGAGTGACTGAAGCTTTTAAGTAGGAAGGAAAGAGGGAGATGGGGGGAAAGGAAGAAAGGGGAGGGAACAGGAAAGGAGTAAGGGCTGAGAGAAGGTGGGAGTGGACAGAATAGTAAGGGAGGGAGGGAGGGGAGGGGGGGAGGAGGAGGGAAGGAAAAGGGAAGAGAGAAGAGGGAAGGGAAAAGATGGGAGGAGGGAGGAGGGAAGAGAGGAGGAAGAGAAGAGGAGAGGAGGAGGCAAGAGAGGGGGAGGGAGGCGGTGAGGAGGAGGCCAGAGGGGAGGAGTGATAAAGCGGGGCTTTAAAGGGAGGGAAGGATTCCAATCTGTTACAGTTTCTGTGGTGACAAAGTAGCCCAGCTGCTCTAGTGCTTCCTGGCATGCAGAAAGCCCTGGGTTCCATCCCAGAAGTGCCTAAGAACAGCATGGTGGTGCATGCCTGCTATCCCAACATTCAAGAGGTAGAGGCCTGGGCCTTCCCATCTGTACAGTCAGCCTACATGACACCTTACCTAAGCGTGCGCGCGCACACACACACACACACACACACACACACACACACACACACACACACACACACATACACACACACACACACACACCAGGTTCTTCCTTGGCCAGGAGCCAGACTTCTAGATAGAGCCAAGCTACCCCACCTCCACACCCCCACCCCTGTTTAAACATTGCATTTCATAAAGAGCTCTGCTTGTGCAAAGTGTCTCCAAACACACATTCCCTCATTCACCACACCAGTGTTTATTGAGCGCGCCTTTCCCAGACTAAAAGGGAAGATGAACAGAGAAGAACTCACAAAGATTCCTCGCAACAGGAGCCTGTTGATGGTCAATGGCAGAAGCGAGGGGCATGGTCCATCCCTTCCCCTTCCTAACCATCCAGGCTTAGATGCCTCCCTGACACCTAGTCACAACCCAGAACCGGCAGGCATTATTTAGAGCAGAGTCTCTGTGGCAGAAGAATGTGAAGATGCCTATGGACCTGACTGATGGAGACCTGGGGCCACAGGCCACTCTTTCCTAAGGATACAGACCCACGGTGCAGCACTTCATTAATGTGCATTTCTGGCTTCTTCTGACAGCTGGGGTGGGAACTGATGTTTTTCCTTATGATAGACAAGGATGGGCTCATCATGACCACTTCTATGATCTGAATACATTCAAATGCAAGCATTATTTGAATGTTATCCTTTGCATATTTAAAATAAGTACGCAACCACTTGTTTTTTTTTTTTTTTTTTTCCGGCTTTAATCTGAGGCATCTATTAAAAGCTGCATTTGAAACTAAAACAAAGCAAACCAAAACATTTTTTCTATCCCATTCTTTCTCCCTGCCTCTCTCTTTCCTGCCTCTTCCCCTCCCTCCCCTACTCTCCCTCCTGTCTCCATCCTCCATCTTCTCTTCTGCCTCCCTACACAATTATGATCCCAATAACCAGCTGCTCTTACTCTTACTCCCGCTTAGCTTATTCAAAGCTACCAGTGTTTCCGAACGCAAGTGTATTAGTAGGGTTCTCTAGAGTCACAGAACTTATGGATAGTCTCTAGATAGTAAAGGAATTTATTGATGACTTACAGTCGGCAGCCCAATTCCCAACAATGGTTCAGTCGCAGCTGTGAATGGAAGTCCAAGGATCTAGCAGTTACTCAGTCTCACGCAGCAAGCAGGCGAAGGAGCAAGAGCAAGAGCTAGACTCCCTTCTTCCAATGTCCTTATATTGTCTCCAGCAGAAGGTGTAGCCCAGATTAAAGGTGTGTTCCGCCACACCTTTAATCCCAGATGAAAGGCGTAGCCCAGATTAAAGGTGTGTTCCTTAAACTCGGAGATTCAATCTTCTGGAATCCATAGCCACTATGGCTCAAGATCTTCAAACCAAGATCCAGATAAGGATCTCCAAGCCTCCAGATAAGGGTCACTGGTGAGCCTTCCAATTCCGGATTGTAGTTCATTCCAAATATTGTCAAGTTGACAACCAGGAATAGCCACTACAGCAAGTCAACCACAGTTACTTCCTCCCCATTGGTGGGTTCTTACAAACAGAAACTTTGTAGCAAGCAGCAACCTTACAGAGATTCGCACTTCTGATTAGCATATCGTGGAGTTCTGCAGCTTTGGCAGGCTGAGTGCTGAGCACTGGAAGCTGCCTTGAACGGGGTCTATTGAGAGACAGAGATGGCAGCTTCCCAGCCCTCATCATTAGGCTCGTCTCTTTGGGATACTGCTTGCCATGGTTAAGGTTTACTTGCTGGCGCCGGCTCCTTTTCAAATTTCTACATTGAGGAGTGGGGGTTGGGGGGGGGGTCCCTGTATGGATTCCTTCTGCTTCCTTTGGGAAAGGAAACTTACCGCACGTGAGCTCTTCTGATCTGGTCCTGGCTGCCCAGCTGCACCAGACACGGGCTTTATCGTTTGCACAGCAAGATTAGCAATAGGACCAGGCTGGCAGCCCCCTAGAAGAGGCCTGCAGATGAAGTGGAGAGCTGAGTGTAACACTGGACAGCCAGAAGCTTTAAAGACTCTATTCTGGGGTCTGGGGGCGGGGCTCAGTCAGAAAAGCATTTGCTTTGCAGGCATGAGGACCTGAGTTCAATTCCCTGTCCTGGGGAGAAGACAGGAGGATCCTTGGGACTCACTGGTCAGTCAGTGCAGCCCGTCTGGTGGTTTTAGGCCAATGAGGGGGTCTTGTCTCAAAAAGAAAGGACAACTTCTGAGGGAAAGCACCCAAGGTTGAAATCTAACCTTGTCCTGCACTTGCACGGAGGCATCGACACACAGTATATAAAATAAATGACTTAGCCGTGGGTAGGAGTTTTTCCTTTTAAAAACTACTCTCCTCTCTGAAATTAAAGCCTCACAGCATTCTCCAGGATAAATTGCATATGGCAGTCAATGCCCTGTAGTTAATGTGGTCCTGTGATGTTTTTCTCCTCCTGGGAAATGAACAAATCCTTAAAGAGTCTCTATACAATTAATGACACATTGGAGACAACAAATCACCTCATTAGTTTTATACTGGAGTATGAGGGGTTAAAAAATGAATCCTCTCTCAAGATCTTACTGTGGCTTCTAGAGGGACTAGATTTCAAAGGAACATCCATTCTCAGTGTTCACCAAATCTGGGTGTGGCTGGACTATTTATTATCTAAAATGTCTAAAATGATCCAACTTTTCCTTCAGGGCAACTGAACCCTGCTAATATGGGCACTTCTTTGTTTATTTTGCTTTCATGGATTTTTTTTTATTTTATGTGTGCAGGTGTTTTGTCCGGTTATACATAAATATACCACATGCATAAAGTCCTAAGAGGGCCAGAAGAGAGTGTTGAATCTCCACTAGAACTGTAGTTACAGTTATGAGCTGCTATGTGCTT
The DNA here is from genome assembly GCF_000001635.26 of Mus musculus. NCBI lineage: Eukaryota > Metazoa > Chordata > Mammalia > Rodentia > Muridae > Mus > Mus musculus. The sequence goes on from NC_000068.7 coordinate 171,819,909, forward strand.
GCTGAGAACCAAAACTGAATCTTCTAGACAGTCAGTGTTTTAGCCTCCAAGTCATATGTCCAGACCAAATAAAAGCACTTTATAAAACCAGGCTCACCTGTATATATTTCAAACTGTGTGCCCTAAAACTCAATGTTCAGACACTAGAACACACACACACACACTCATACTCATACACACACTCATACTCATACACACACTCATACTCACACACACACATGCAGCAATGCAGCAAATTAGTCCATCAGAGTTAATAGATAAAAGCGACTTGTTCTGCTGCAGACAGAATAACATGCGTTAATTCTTTTGTGTAAATCACCTGGTCCCTCCCTGAGGTGTGATATTCTTCAACTGTCTATAAAGTGACATATGGACCAATGGCCTTCCCTGGTTCCATTCTGGTGTGGATCCATAACCTAACACATGCCTGTGTACCTCCATGTTCACTCTGGAGACTTCACTCTCCAGACAGCCTGCCTTGACCTCCCACATTAGACAGGTATCGACATCTGATGCTCCTGCAGCACTCTCTGGCATCTCAACTGTTTCTTTAAAATCTAATTATCATTGAAAATTTCCCTATATGCATACAATACATCCTAGTCATATCCACATACCCCATGATTTTTCCATCAATGCTAGATATACAATCTGGAACTCACATATACCAGGCAAGTACTCGACCACTGAGTGGTGTTTTAGTCCTGCTGAGTTTTACAGTAATTTCTTTAAAATCTGAAGAACATATTCCCATAGTGAGTGCCCCCCTGATACTCCCATGGGCAATACTTAAGCCTTCAGCACCCCCCCCCCTTCTCCTTGCTCAGCAACCTTTGGCAGAGTCAGGGGTTGGGGGTGCAGTATGTAAGCCTTCAGGTCACTCTCCCCCTCCCCTCCCCCCCCCCCAATGCTCACCAACTCATGGTAGAGTCAGGGCGTGGGAGGGGCAGTACGTACTTAAGCCTCTTAAGCCTCGGGTTCCCTACCTCCCGCTGCTCACTGATGCTCACGGTGTCAGGGCTTGGGAACCTTCATTCCCTTCTTCCCTACTTGAATCTAACTTTGCTGTTGTCTCACTGTGATTTTTGTTTGTGTTTCCCCAATGGCTTTTAGTGATGAGCAGTCTCCTTACTGCTTATGAGCCATGCACACAGACTAGCTGTGAAGTGTCTGTTCACAGCATTCACCCCATGTTTCTGGTTGCCTGTCTTCTTGTTTGGTGGAGATATGATTTGCACATCTCTTGTTGAGGCTTACCTTTAACTTTCTCTTTTATTAACTAATGTGTTATTTGACAATTTCACCCACATATATAATGTGTTCTGGCTATCCCCCTGCCCCATACCCTTCTTTATTCCCTTCCAGTCTCTGTCAACTGCCTTCTTGGTCCTACCTGGTCCCTTTATGGGACCATGACTTTGGGTTGACTTCATGAGTGGTTTAGTTTAATCAGGGCTGTCTGTATGAGTGGTAAATTGGAACTATCTGTGGGAACCAGGTAGGGTCAGTGGTAGGGACACAGCTGAAGGCAAGGACTGGCCCTTCTCCCTGAATCTATCAGTAGCAAATAGTTAACACGGAAGAGGAGCCCAGAATTCCTCTTCTGCATTTGAGCTGTCTTCGTGGTGTCCTTTAACAAGTAAGAATTTGAAATTAAATTTACAACACTTGAATTCGTGTTGTACATAAAATACTTTGAGTTTGATGGTTTTGTTTGTTGGCTGGTTGGTTTTTTCCTTTGTGTGTCCTTGAAATTTGGTTTAGACACGCCTTTTCATACTTTTAGAATGATGGAGGTGCTTCTGATGCATTCTCCTTTTTAATTTAAAATCTAATATCTTTGATTAGCTGTCCTCTCCTCTCCTGTACTGGGTTCTGTCCTAGCCATGAGGCCACCACTATGTGCTCTCCTCAGACCTTGTCCATACACAGGACAGTGTCTTCCATCTACACATCCCACAAAAGCGCAATGGCTTGCTCAATGAATGGGCCTTCGCCTCAATGAATGGACTGTCTTCTCGATGAATGGTATTCCTTCTCAGTGAATGGACTTACTCTTCACAGTATGGGCTTGCTCATTTGTTGTCAAATTAAACCACCAAACAAATCCAGGTACATACTTTTGCCCATTTCCCTAAATAAAAGGACAAAACTGGCAACTCTATTAAACAGGCATAGATTCTTTCAGTTTGCTATTCTCAAAGAAATGTTTTTGGAACTATGAACTTCTGACATCTGCCAGTTCCAAGGGAAGGTTCAGTTTTTAGTGTGTCCCCAGCACGGTGGAAATATTCAGTAACTTTTTTTGAGTTTTTGTTTTTTCTTGATTGACCAATGTTTTCAAAGTGATTTCAGCCAGCTAAAATGGAAGCCTTCAGCAGTGCTCTTGAACTAGGGCGGCAGGGAATGACGCCACCCGTCTGGGTTATCCACAGACAGCAGTGAAGGGATTTCTGTACTCCAGACACGTGAGGTTTGCATAATGAAAATGCCCCATGAATATTGGCAGAAATGCTTCCTATGTTTGCCAGCTATTTATCACTTGTTCTCTTTGAAAAATTCTTCAGGGACTGTGTATCTTCCAACATTCTAATAAAGGGATTTTTTTACGTTTTTTTTTTTTTTTCAAAAGAAAACAGAAAGACACGTGTGAGACTAGCCTTTCTATTTCACAATAGAAATCGGGAACACATTTCAACAATGCTTTATTATATAAATACTTCAAATCATGAGGCTAGAGGGAATATCAAGATGACTCTAGATTTTGGTTTTATTATATTGAAGAGGATTCTTGTGCAGGGGAAAGTACCCCCCAATTGATTTTTAATAGGCATATGGAGACCACTATTTCTTATGGATATTCTCTTCAATATCTACAGATATTTCCACTATTTTCATCTCCAGGAAATAAAAGATAACTGTTTTATCCCTCCCCACTAAAGGTGGGCTAATGTTAGGGACTCTTTCCTCCTGTAACTAGAATATAGAGTAGTAGGTAGGTAATGGAGATGCCTAGCAGACACCACCTTCACTGAGGGATAAGTCACACAAATGCCCCATGGCTTCCATCAGACACTTCACCTGGTTTTGTTTTTGTTTTTTCTTCTTCCTAAGTAGCTACCCATCCCAGTCGAATCCTGACCTGACCCACCTAGGAATGTTCTGTAAGGCCTAGAGCTGCTCTAGATCGCCAAGGCTGCACCTCAGAGCAGAGGCGACAGTGCAGACCTTGACCGCTTACGTTGGTGCCTCGATCGGGTCCTTCAGCAGAGAGAGCATCCGTAGCAACTTTTTAAAGGGTAAAATATAAATAAAACCTAGAGTGTACAGCATATTTCTACAAATAGGTTCATAAGCAGGAGAATGTCCCTTTTTCTATTAACTAAAATCTCATAACTTCTAGGAAATCTGCTGCGAGGTTCACACCCCGCTGCCAAAGAGTGCTACCCTGCCTGCTTTAAATTCACATCCAGCCAGCAATAAAAATATTTCAGCACCATTGCAGTAAACACTGCAATTCACGAAGGGCGTCCCTGCATGGTGATCTTTGCTGCATTCTGACCGCATGCTAGAAAGAGTTCTAAAAAATTAGAGGTATTTGCCTGAATCCTGAGCCAAAGCTTAATCATTCCCGAAAGGAAGGAACAAGGGGAACTTGGACTCTGAAAACAATGAATCCCTGTGGAAGGTCAGGTGAAAAGTAGCATGCCTTTCGACAGGAACAGCAAGCAAGAAATCCCAAGGTAGAAAGAAGTAAAGCTGAGAAGGGTGGGGACAGTGCTACCCAGTGGTCCCCACAATGGGCTCCGCCCAGCTTTCCTCATAAAGGGTCTATACCACTGTTTTAATTCAAATGTAGAATAGATATAAATACATGTAGACTGTGTATGGTGTGCATGCGTGTGTTTGTACCTGTGTATGTTTGTACATGTGTGTGTGTGTGTGCGTGCATGCGTGCGTGCGTGTATGTTTGTGTTATATCTTCAGTCCTATGCATGCTACCAAAACAAAAAGGGCAGGTATTGCATTATGAGAATGAAAAAATATCAACATGGCCAGAGCTCTGTACTAGGAAGGCTTTGCTACACTAGGGCTTTCCTATGACAGGCGTGTAAAGGGGGAGCTCAGAGCAGAGGTGGAGATAAGGGTTGCAGAGAATGTTGGGTTAATCAGCAAATGTGTGGTTCGAACCCAGAGGTGAAGCATGAGGCCGAGATAGACTGCTTTTTGACAGTTGCCTTATTTCTCTAGCTGAACGAGACCACTCATTGTTGACAGAGAGAATTATGTAGTTACAAACACTCTCGGCTCCATTACATCTATCATGTCCCAAGAGACATCAAAGGAAGAAACTCCACAGATGTCCATCATGATCAGCTCCCAATGCGTGCTCGTGTGGCAATGCTGTTCCTAAAGTATTTACTGCAATTTCAGAGATGTCTGATGGTGCTCATTATGCCAATCAACACAGGGAACCAGACTCCAGCTCTCCCACTCCCTCAAGCCGCTCCAAGTTCAGAACGCCCCATCCAAAGCCAAACACTCAGAACTGACAGAGTCAGTGGCATCTATATTCTCCTACTGCTGCTGGCTCATGTGGCCTCACACCAGGGCAAGTCTCTCACTTGACATATAGGGATCTCACCCACAACTTTAAACTCCAAACGCATCACCTGTACCTGCTTGCCCTTACCCTCAGATTAGCCATCACGCCTTCTAGAGAGCATCCTGGATGCTGCTGTTACAAGGGTACCTCTCCTTTCTTAATTGCCTGTTTTGCTTAATGAAGTATTAGGTTCAACTGCCTGTTTGGGTATTCATACTTCTCATTGATCTAGAGCTCCTCTGGGAAGACACTGCACTATGTATCCTGTAGTTTCAACACTTAAAACAGAACATGATACATAGTAAATGCCCATAAGCTACAAACCGTTGCTATGTATCGTTAAGTAATTGTTACTTCTTAGTCATTCAAAGACTAGTGGCACTGCTTAAGAATTAAATGAGCATCCACTCCTTAATGAATAAAGAAAGAAAATGTGCTATAACTATACAAGGAAATATGACTCTGCCTGAAATGGAAGAGTCCTGTCGTTTGTAACAACTGGATGAAACAAGGCATGTCCTTAAGAGGAATAAGCAAACACAGAAAGACGAATATCTCATGGCCTCTCGTAACGTATTAAAAAAAATGAATGCATACAAATAAAGAAGTGTTTTCTAGAAGTTCCAATGGGTGAAGACTGAGGCAATGTTGGTTAAAAAAAAGATACATGATTGCAATGGTCTCATCAAAAAATGCTCAGCAGTGTGTAAAGTCATATAGGGCTGATTGACGTGCACTGGAAAGGAAAGGGCGGGAAGAGGGGAGGAAGAAAGGATCTACTGCCAGGCTTCAAAAGGTGAGCACTTTGCAAATAATGATAACACCAAAATCAGGATAGTGCAACGGCTCTTTATCTGACTTGCTTCTCTTGCTGCAGTGACAACATACTTGATGTGAACAGCTTCAGGACAGAAGGTTTGCTGCATCGCATGGTTCGTATCCTCACGGGAGAGGGGTCATGCAGGACTGAGAGCTGGGTGGTCATGTCACACCACAGTCACAGAGCAGGAAGTGATGTGTGTTCCTGCTCGCTAGCTCCTCTCTTCCTTTTTAGATGAGGAACCCACCCCAAAGAATGATGCTACCCACATATTAGGGTGCTTGTTCCACCTCAATTAACCAACCCAGACACACTCTTACAGAAGTGTTGAACAAGAAGTCTTCTAAGTATTCAAGTTGTTTTTCACGTTTGTCTTAGAACAGAACAAATTAGTTGCAGGTGTAAGAGAATAAATAGGTCAGTGTTGAAGCAGGGAAATAATTTCCTACCTCTTTGGATTTCTACATTTTGGAGGGCTGATGATCTATACTTAGTGCCCCAATCATAAACCTAAGTATTTGAACAGTCAGTCTGGATATATCATATAAAATCTATTTTTGCAGGTGTAGTCCCAGATAGCACCAACACATTGTGTGCATCAAATAGACACTTGGTAATAAGAATTAAAAAAAACAAAGTAAATGTTCACGCAAGCAGATCGCCTTATACCACAGCTGCTGCTCCGACAAGAGGCTGGACAATGGCAGAGTTAGAATACAGAATCTGAACACTTAACTGGCGTGAGGGAAATTTGCCCTGTAACTCAGTCAAGAAAAGTTTCTTCAGATCCTAAAGCCAGGGACAGGTAAACCAACTACCCACTGCATGCAACCAGCACGGGAAAACCAGCACTGAAAAATATCCTCAGATGTTTTCCAGGATTTTGTCTCAGAGTCTGTCTTCACTGAAAACATTTCATCTTCACGTTTGGCTGGGATTTGTATTCATACAGGATCACATAGGATGAAAATATCCAGAGAGTAAAATTCGAGTATAAAATCCACAGTTGAGGCAGGAAGTTAGCGGAGATGCACCCTGCTGATAGACATAAGAGCTCCCTGGCAATGTCTCAGTACTTAGACAAGAAAGGCAAATGAACAAACACACAAACAAGCCCAGAGAAGCAAGCTAAGCATATTAGTGGAAGTATGGCTTTGGGTTTGGTTTTTGTCTTGTCACCATCATATGAGCAAGTTAAAGGAGAAAAGCTCATGGTTTGGGGTCATGTAAGCTCACCATGATGGGAAAGGAATGGTGGCTGGGACACCTCAGTCTATTGCAGTGGGAACTGGCTGCCTGTGTGTCTACAGCCTGGTGGATCAGATCAGAACCAAGATGGCTTATAAGGGTGAAGGTCCTCTACTGGTGAGCTCCTTCCGGTCAGCGGGATCCCCCTTCCCTGCTCTTTCACAGCTTCCTACATAGCCATTAACTTGGAAGCAAGTATTTAAACTCAGGGGGATGTTTATATCCAACCACAAGAGCATAAAGTGTAAGCATGAAATCAAAATAGGAAAACTCCAGGAACACTGGGGGAAAGGAACCAGAACCAAGGACTCTAGCAAGGGAGAACTCCACCCAGTAGGTCTCAACGCTGGCTGTACAATGGAGTCACAGGGAACACTAGAGAATTACTAACTCCTTGCAAGCAATTCCTTGCGATACCAGAACTTGGGGGGCTGTGGAGCCAAAGTTCAAGACCAGCCTGGAGCAAGTTCTTACATTCCAAGTTAGCCAAAGGTGTATAGGATAAAAATAATGCCCCCACCACCCCCACCCTCCCTCTCCCTCAAATACAAAATCCATCAATTACAAAGTCCCAGATCTCATTTCCAGAGATTAAGATTTAATTGGCCCACAGCAAAGTCTGTGTTAATGTAGGTAATCGTTTCTCAAGTGATTGTAACACAAAGTCAGGTTTGGGGACCAGTAGTCAAAGTATCTCATCTGAGGCAGATGACTGACCATTTTCTTGAACTAGCAAGCTCTATGTGTCCCAAACGTCAAACATTCACAGAAGTCCTTAGAAATATTTTCCATATGTTATCCAAACTCTTAATTCTTACTTTTTTTTTCTTTTTTGTAAACCAAGTCCTTTCTAAAGCTTTATACCCTTTAAGCTTCAAAACTTAAGCATTTGAGTTAAAACAAAATTTTGAGTATACTGGTCGGATGCTTTTTCTAATACCCATTAAAATATACAGTGTTAATATAAGTGTGAGAGCCATACACAGCACTGCTGGAGGTGATAAGTGCAATTCAGAAAAATAATTGACATGCTACCTAAGTGCACAGATACTATGAAAGTTGCAAAATTAAGTCACTTCTTCAAGAATGACTCAAATTACCTGTAAGGTAGATAGATAGATAGATAGATAGATAGATAGATAGATAGATAGATAGATAGATAGGCAGGCAGGCAGGCAGACAGACAGGCAGACAGATAAATGGACAGGTAAAGAGACATTAACATTTGCTTATTCATAAAGCTGATAGTCCAGTCTCTGACACTACAGTAGAGAGAGTTCAATGGTTCTGAAAAATGAACAAACTCAATGAGCATGAGTCAGCTCTAGCTTGACTCTACATTCTTATACTCTACTCAACGCACAGGTAGCATGTGTACAAAGCTACATACTATTTTGTTAATAAGCATATTTTGTTAAAAATATGCTGTGATACTATTTAAGAATATGGAAGCATCCCGAATGGTTGAGGATTTTACTTTTGGAAAGACAGATGTGTTATGATGCTCTCAGGAACTTGATATTCTGAAAAAAAAAATGATTGTCAGTGGCTGAATACACAATTAGTTTTCTGGGTATACCCAGGGAACATTATTTGGTACAAACAGGGTTACTTGTTTAACTTTGAGAGAAGTTATCAAGTTTTTCATTAGTTGAGAGTAATCTTTAATATCCAGATACAATTTGTGTATTTCAAAGGAAGAGCCTTAGGAGATGAGAGTTTTCAAGTCTGGCTAAGCAAGGAGCCCCTTTGTCCTTTACCTCCACACTGGAACATGTGCTCATTCATGATTCCTAGAGCACGGCTGGAGAAGCACCCAGCATGCTGTGCATCTACATGAGCTATCCCAACGTCGGTCCTAGTTAGGAATCCCATAGGTACATTGACTATGGAACGTGCCTACAAGTAAGCACACATCTTGTTTCTTCTATCTTGTTCCCAAAGAGCGGAATCCCCTGCTTTCAAGTTGTTGTTCTGAGATGTCTTACCTGGAGACTGACTGTCTTGAAGATCCCCAGAGAACTCATTGGTCTGTATGTATAGATACAGTGGATATAGATGAGATAGCGTGAACCTAGTCACACTCAGAGCCAACTCTTGAAGAGAGGGTGATGTCTACCAGTTTTAAGCTCTACTCTTATATCTCCGTAAGTAACCAGGGTATGAGGAGGGTGAACCTGAAAACTTATTCAAAAGCAATGAGTTAGAACTACAAGAAATGAAAGAGATATTGTGGAACTAGGTATGTTCACTTCTGGGGAAGATGCTGCAAAGACATCCAAGTCAATACCCTGCCTTTCTCCACTAGCAACATGCCCATCAGCTTATAGCCTGAATGTTCCTTTAATTACATTTATGTATTTATTTATTTATTTAATTTTATGTGTATAAGTGTTTTTGTCCAAATGTATGCTCGTGTACTCCAAGGAAGCCTGGTACCTGTGGAGGTCAGAAGAGAGGGTCATGTCCCCTAGAACTGGACTTACAGATGGTCATGAGTCACCCTGTGGGAGCTGGAAACTGAACTGAGACCTCAGCAAGAACAAGTCCTCCTAACTGCTGAGCCAGCTCCCCGACCCTTAAAACATTTGTTTCAATTTTTAATTCTACGAATTTCACACCATTATGGTGTCAATCGTGGCTATGCCGAATGTATTCTTAGAAATGTCCCTTATTGTTCAACACCTAGGGGCCCCTCCCATCCATTGCAGAAAACACTGGGCAACCAGCGGGGAAGCATATTATTCATTTACAAGCATTTATCCGTCTCTTCTGTGTCAAGCATTTGTTTCTAGGAAGTCAATGGTGAGCAAATCATTATTCAGGGCTGCCCTTGAAGATTTATACAAACGCATTTAAAACATCAACCTTGAAAGGGCTTTTAATAGACGACTGAGTCTGAAAACCTGAAAAAGTGAAACAAGAAACTCCTTGGTGGCAAACAGGGAGGAACTTCTCTGAGAAGAAAATTCAAGTTTTCTGCCCCTCTGAGTTTCTTCCACTTGTATTTCAACGTTATGACTGTATTTGAAGGATCTGGGAGATAACTCAGTCAGACTCAAGAAACCCAGAAACCACGTTAAACCCCAGAAACTACATTTGAAAGAAAAACTTTTTTTTTTTTTTTTTTTTTTTTTTGGTTTTTCAAGACAGGGTTTCTCTATAGCCTTGGCTGTCCTGGAACTCACTTTGTAGACCAGGCTGGCCTCGAACTCAGAAATCGGCCTGCCTCTGCCTCCCAAGTGCTGGGATTAAAGGTGTGCGCCACCATGCCCAGCTAGAAAACTATGGTGCACGCTCCTGATCCCAGAGATGGAGCAGAAGAGGCAAGCAGATTCCCAGGGCTCCTATAAACTACCTTATCCCACGGACCAAAGCAGAGGGCTTAACTGCATCACATAATCAGGGTGTCTGTTCTAACACAGTCTTGGGGAAGAAACATCGTTTGGAGTTGATGGGTGGTGACCTTCTGACAAGTTTCTTCTATTCTGGGTGGGCACCAGCTCTCCCTTGTGTGCGACTCTCAGTGTCTATCTTAGGGGTGGACGTCCATCAGATCATTTTAAAAGGATTTCACTTCGGATGTTCTGAAAACAGTAATGATCGTTTTTGCAGTTGTGCAATGTGCCCTTCGCTGGCGTCTGGTGCAGACAGACAGTTAACCAACAGCACGCTGATTTCAGGTCCTGTGTCTGGAATGGGGAATCTGATAAGTTCCCTGTCTACCTCAAATGCTTCAATTTGTCAGCGAATACCACCTACCGCTCTTTCAGCTTCAGGTGTTTTCAGGCCTATGGTAGTATATAAATAAGGTTTTTGTTGACTTGGTAGAAAATTGTGTGTTTCTGCTGGAACAGGAAGGGACAGAGATAAGGAAGGGTTTCCAATCTGATGAAGGAAGGGATGAACAAAGGGACCCACAACAAAATAGCTGCAGAATACAAATGTAAGCCTTAAATGGAACAGGGGGAACTTGTAAAAGAGAAGTCCTGCTGAGCCAGATTGCATCACACTATGGCTTCTGGCCTTGCATCTCATTTGTGCCAACCTTGCTTCCTAGCACCCCACCCCCACCCCTCGCAAGTAAAATCAAGTCTTATAAACTTGTCTGCTGGGGAAAATATTAAATTATGGAATCTTTCCAACCAGAAGACGCCACAATAAAGGAATAAAAAGAAATCCAGCTATGTATAGTGCCTCTAAAATGACCATGAGCATGAATATGCAAAAGATGGGAGATGAGCTAACATACTGATTGCCCAAGATAAAAGCCCTGGCTGTCCCTCAATAACAATCATGCCTCAAATTGGTATGTTTTCCCTCTGAATTTACTATTAACGATAAATCATTGAAAGACTTAATATTTAGCCTGAACTCATTTGTGCTTAATGTTGCAAGGAGACAGGGATGGCGACGGGATGTTTTTGTAAAGAAAATGATGCAGTGTTTAATGCTTTTCAAATCCCATTCTATTAACAGTATATCTTTTGCTAAATAGCTTACATTTTTATGCCTGTTCTAGCTCTACAAGCCTTATTGATTAATGGGAATCCTTATTCATCATGTATTTAAATTCTCAGGAGTTGCTCAGGTCTGCTCGAAATCTGTCCTTTATAACTTATTCCCAGATCAAGAGAAGAGGGCTCTAATTGCCTTGTAGAGGACAACGATACAAGGAAGACAGCTATGGAGATGACCTTTTCCCCACAGTCTCCAACTGGTATGAAAGAAAAATGGGCACACTCCTCTATTTTCTGATGAAGGCATGGCTGTCAGCTCACAGGACATCCACAGCTGAATTCTAAACCCTCTAGAGGCGTGTGATCCTTACAGTGTAATAATTTAGACCCTGGCTTGTGGATTTTTCTAGATTCAGTAGACTCTAGAGGATGAAGGTGGGGCACATTTATAGTTTTACTCTTTTCTACTCTAGGGAAGGTGGAGATCACTCAGTCACTATGGAAAACTGAGTTCAATCCCCAGAACTTACAGCTAAACAATTGCCAGATATGATAGTGCACATCTGTCACTGCAGTGAGGGGGAGGTGGTGAATGGAGGGTCACATGGGCTCTCTGACCTGCAGCCAAACTGACATGTTGGTCTCCTGGTCAGTGAGACAGGCCTCCAAAAGCAAAGTGGGCCGCTCCCAACTAACCGTACCTCATATTGAGCTCTGGCTTGCACGTGATCAAATGTACACCATGAATACAATACAGACACATCACACACACACACACACACACACACACACACACACACACACACACACACAATCTTCTACTAGAACATAAAGCTCTTTCAGTTACAAGGAGCAAAAACATGACTCAATTTTGCTTTAGCTGGAAAGCATTTCTTTCCCTGTGCAACTGGGCAGTAAAGAATGAGACCTGGTTCATTGAGAGGCTTTAATCCAGGAAGACAAATGATGTCTCTAAGACTTAGACTCTCTGGCATCCCTTCTCCAGTTTGACTCTCTTTTATAAAGGATCATCTAGAGGAAGATGGCTGCCCACAAGCCCTGATGTGTGGATCCCTAGTTTTCAGACCAGTTGAAAGATTTCCACTATCAATTTTGAAGAATGCCCCAAACTGAACCAGCCCCTACAACACAGAATAATTAGGCATCCTGTGAGCAGGGTTTGGGACCAGTCCTAATTAAACTGGATTGACTTGAAAGACTTTTTTCAGTAAACTTTGGTTTGTTACTAGAAGGGGAACTTAGGCAAATTATGCAATCTATATGTTGGTTACCTTTCTCATTGCTGCTACAGAAGACCTGACAAATAGGCATTTAAGAAAGGAAGAGTTTTTAATAGCTGATTAGCACTCCACTGTGTAAATGTACCACATTTTCTGTATCCATTCCTCTGTTGAAGGACTTCTGGGTTCTTTTTTAGCTTCTGACTATTATATTTATAATAAGGCTGCTAAGGCCTTGTTGGACATCAATGGGAGGAGGGGCCCTTGGTCCTGAGAAGGCTCCATGCTCCAGTATAGGGGAATGTCAAAGCAGGGAGGCAGAGTGAGTAGGTAGGGGAACACCCTCATAGAAGCAGGGGAAGCGGGAGGATATAGGGAGTTTCGGGGGGGGGGGGCAGGAAAGGGGATTTGAAATGTAAATGAAGAAAATATTTAAAAGAAAAGAAAAGAAAAGAAAAGGGGAGGGGAGGGGAGGGGAGGGGAGGGGAGGGGAGGGGAGGGGAGGGGAGGGGAGGGAAGGGAAGGGAAGGGAAGGGAAGGGAAGGGAAGGGAAGGGAAGGGAAGGGAAGGGAAGGGAAGGGAAGGGAAGGGAAGGGAAGGGAAGGGAAGGGAAGGGAAGGAAGAATTTTCTGGTTTAGCTCCTGAGATCCATCATGACAAAGAAGAGTTGACAGAGGGAACAGGAGATGGATTGGTTACACTGTTCCCCATTCAGGAGATGAACTGGTTACACTGTTCCCCATTCAGGAGGTGGACTGGTTACACTGTTCCCCATTCAGGAGATGGACTGGTTACACTGTTCCCCATTCAGGAGATGGACTGGTTACACTGTTCCCCATTCAGGAGGTGGACTGGTTACACTGTTTCCCATTCAGGAGATGAACTGGTTACACTGTTTCCCAATCAGGAATGAGACTGTGTATAGGAAGTAAAGCAGGGCTAAAACACCTCAAGGCTCCGCACTCTGATGACTCACTTCCTCCATAAGGCTCCATCTCCTAAAAGTTCCAGAACCTTCCCAAACAATGACAACACCTGGGGACCAGTGTTCAACAGGTGAACCCACAGGGGACCTTTCCAGTTCATATTCAAAGCATAACTGACTGCCGACAAGGAAAACAAATCATGTATCCAATTAGTCAATTAAAGAACATTTGGTTACTACTCTATTAATATTATTCTCAGGAGGGAACCCATCTTCTTCCTTCCACTTTTGTCACGGAAAACAAGTCACATCTTTTTGCTCCCTCTCAGCATAAGCCACTGCAAGGGGATGGTGGCTGAGCAATTGTTTTAGCTTCTTTTACTCTCCTTGTAGCAGATGACAAGATAAGTTAAAGAAGGAAAATGTGTTTTGGCTCACGATTTTGGAGGACTCAGTCTGTTCCAGCAGGGATACCAAGGGTGACAGGGTTCAGCAGGAAACAGAGAGTGGAATGGTAGCACTGGACTCTCCTTCTCTTTTCCCTCTTTATTGTCTGTTCCCCCAGCCCATGCATGAGACATTGCCCCCTGTAGCCAGGGTGTCCGCCATCTTAGTCATCTCTGTAAACGCCTTCCAGCCACACCCATGAGCTGAGCCTCATGAATCTCCTCGGTGATTAGAGATCCAGCCAAGTCAACAGTGAAGATAAATCACAGCCATAGTGTTCCACTCCCAGTTTCTTGTGTCTCCCCCACAATACCATTTTCTTTTGTAGATTAATAGTTAAATTTGTACACCTGAGAAATAATAACAGAATAAATAATGATAATATAATAATAAAAAGAGTTTTTCTTGTAGAGTTTAAAAATAACTTTATCCTAAGTTATTCTCATAAATGCTACCTTTGTTCCTTGAATATTTCCATCAGCTAGAAAAATTTAAATATTCTGAAAAGTGGGGCCAATCCGAACTCCTGTATTCCATAGTAAATTCCAATATAAAGGCAGTTACATTTTGGTCTATCTTCATTAAAAGAAAGGGAAAAAGTCACAAAAATGACTAAACATTACCTTTTTTGCCTAGAGAGCAAAAGTTTGCAAATTTTTCTAGCGAGCAGTTCGGTAACAAACACTCTGAAACTCTTTAGCCCAGTAGTCACTTGTAAATGGTCATTTCTCAGAAACTTAATAGTCTGTGGAATCTTGTAGCATATTTTCTGGTTCTATCTTACTATGACTCGATCACTTTAGGCTGCCACACGAAGCATCCACTTTATGACAGCCCATGCTGGTCAGTGGGGGAACCAGGGGAAACTTCTAGTTTGTCTGAAAAGTCAGTGATGTCACAGGATGTTTTCCTGAAGCAGACACAGGTGAAAGGATGTTTGGATACAGCGAACATGTGGAAGGACACTGGATGAAGGAATGTAAATGTGACCCTGCAGACAGTGGGGAAGTAAGAGCATTGGTTTGGTTTGCTCCACCTCTCTATTCTTTGCTAACAGCATGCATGTATTGGTTCATCTTACATTGCATTGTTGAGCTCAACTTGTGATAATTATGATAATGCTGCCATTGAGGGAAACTTACCCAAAAGAACTGCACTCTAGGTTCCTGTGGCTTCTTGTAGCTTCGGCACCCTGGGGATGGTTGTCGAGCTGGTTTCTTCAGGACTGGTCTACAGCTGCTGATTCATATTTGGTGTTTGCTACAGAACTAAACTGCTGGCAAAGAAGATAGAGAACTATTGCTAAACAGGTCTACTTGACCCATATTCTAATAACTTTTCTCTTCTACCTCTGGTGGGTTGTGGGTATGAAGAAGGGGTTGAACCTTTAGGCAGCAAAAACATGTATGCCTACAGACCATTCACTGTCTTGGTTTCCCATCACCCAGCATTAAGAACTCCACAACCCCTCTCTGAACCACCATCTCCCAGGAGATTGTCATCAGCATGGCCCTGATGATGAAAAGTCCAAGGATGGTTCAGAGTGTACAGAGGAAAGAGACGGGGGAAGAGGACAGAGGAGGGAGGAAGTAAGAAGAAGTAAGAGGAGGGAGCTACCATTGATTCCACAGAGGCACTCTCCAGTATGACTTCTGGGGAAGAAATTAGGGCTTGTAAAACCCATCACCCTCCCATTAGAGACAAGGCAACCAAGTCACATGCACAGCAATGGCTATTAAGTGTGCGGACAGGTGAAGTCTGTAAACTAATACCTTGACCATTGGTTGCTAAAAGACATCTGGAAGGCAATTTAAATGGTCATATACTCAAATACCACATTCCCCTTGAAAAGAGCACTTACAGCCAGGGTAAGATAGACCCAATTTACCTTAATAAAAGCTTAACTTTTTCATACTTTCAAAATTACTTCCTAACAACAAGAATTAGAAAATAAATAATAATCTGTAACACAGAGCTAGTTGCTCTCCATGACTGCGATAAGATGCCTGGTGAAACATCTTCAGAGAGGGCTTAGGTCAGCTTCTGGCTTCCCTGGCTGTAGTACATCATAGCAGGAGCCTGTGGCCCAGAGAAGCAGTTCATGTATCAGGGTCAGGGTCAGGAAGCCAAGGCCTGGGCGCTGCTGCTCACCCAGCTTTCTTCTTTTCTTCCTTTTATTTCTTTCTGGGATCTCACCCATGAAATGGTGACCCCAACATTCAGGGCGAGTTTTCTCCTTTAGCTAATCATGTCTAGAAACAACTCAGAGACTCACCTGAGCTGTTCCTTGTGGTGATTCATCGCAGGCCACCCATTGGGGGAAAAAGAATAAGAAATGAATAAACATAAGTCTACTGCATTGGGGAGCAATCATGCCTGGATTCAAAAAGCCATTTAATTGGCAGATGAGGGAGAACTTGAAGATTTTCCTTTCAGAGTTTGTTACTTAATATTATAAATATCAGCCCAATCCATTTTCCTGTAAACTTTATATTTTCACTTCTTTTTTAAAAAATTATCTATTTATTCACTTCACATTTCAATATCAGCCCCCTTCTCCCAGCATCCCCCACATGCACTTCCCTCCCCCCATTCTCCTCTTTCTCTCTCTCCTTCAAGAAGAGGGAGCCAGCTCCTGTCTGGCTCCCTGCCTCCAGCAAACCAAGACAAGGGTTCATCCTCTCGCACTGAGACCAGACAAGGCAGCTCAGCCCAGTTACGAGAACAGGATCCACAGGCAGGCAACAGATTCAGGGACAGCCCCTGATCCATTCATTGGGGGCCTGCATGAAGACCAAGCTGCATATCTGCTACATATGTGGAGGGGGGAGGGAGGTCCAGCCCATGCTCAGGAGCTCCCAAGGGTCCAGGCAAGCTGACTCTGCTGGTCCTCCACTGGAGTCCCTGTACCCTTCGAGCCCTCAATCTTTCCCCAACTCTGCCACAAGACTCCTGGAGCTTCAGCTAATGTTTGGCTGTGGGTCTCTGCATCTCTTTCAGTTGGCTGGTGGGTAGAGACTCTCAGAGGACAGTTATGTTAGTTTTCTGTCTGATCTCATTTTAACTTTGGTAATTGCATTCACTTTTCTTTAGATATGAATAATATTCCATTTGGGGAGCAGGAGAGGTGGCTCGGCCATGAAGAGCACTTACTTCTCTTCTAGAGGACCTGATTTCAAATCCCAGAACCCACATGGTGGCTCACAACCCTCTATAATTCTAGTTCTAGGGATCTGACAGCATTTTCTGACCTCCATGAGTACCAGGCATACACATGATGCATAGACATATGAGCAGGCATAATACCATACACATAAAAATAATAATAAGTAATTCTGAAAAAAAATTAATACTCCATCTTATATGCATATTTTTCCTTATCTGTTCACTGCATCCTTATCTGTAAACCACATCTAGGCTGGTTACATTTCCTTGCTATAGTAAATAAAGCAGCAATAAACACAGAGGAACAAATATCTCTGGTGTGAGAGGTCTCTGGGTATGTGCTCAGGAAAGAAATAGCTGGGTCGTATGGTAGCTTAATTTTTGAGCAATCTCCAAATTGATTTCCATAATGGCTCTATATTAATGTGGTCCCCCCCCCCCGCCCCCAGCATTGAATAAGAGTTTGTTTCCCTTCCACTCCAACACTTGTAGTCAGATTTCTTGACGATAATTTCCCATTCTGACTGGGGTGAGGTGGTTTTTCAGAGTAGTTGTAATTTGCATTTCCCTGATGACTAGGGATATTGAACACTTTTTTTTTAAAGATTGATTTTTATTTGTATTTATACATACCATATATATATGTATATGCACATATACATACATACATACAATCATACATACATACATACATACATACATACACACATACATACATACAGAAAGTAGAAAAGGAGTGAGATCTCTAATTGAAGCCACAGGAGTTGTGGATTGCCTTAAATGGGATCTAAGGGATTGAACTCAGGTCCTCAGAAGAGCAGTAAGCTCTCGTAACCACTAAGCCATCTCTCCAGTCCCTGTGTGAGGCAGACCCTTTTTAAAATAGTTACAGGCCATTTTGGTTTCTTTCACAAACTGTCTATTCATGCCACTAGCCCATTGTTCATTGGCAGTTCTACTTCCTTGGATTTAATTTTTGCAGTTCTTTGTAATGCTGGATATTAGCCTCTTGTCTGAAATGTAGATGGTAAAGATTTTGTCAAACTTTTGTAGGCTATGTTATCTCTGCTGATAGTTTCTTTTGTTGGACAGAAACATTTTCATTTCACTTGCTCCCATTCTGACTCTAGTGGCTGGACCCTGTGGTCATTAGAAGTTCTATTCAGGGAGCCTTGCCCATCTTGATATCTTAAAGAGCATTCATCCCCAGTATCTTCCTCTAACTGTTTAAGGTTTCAATTTCTTTGGCCCACTTTGAGCTGATCTTTGTACAAAGTCAAAGATACAGTTCTAATTTCATTCAACTGTAGGGGAGTATCCAGTTTGCCTGCACCATTTGTTGAATACAAGGTCTTTTACCCACTCCATGTTTTTGCCTCCTCTGTCAAAACATAGGTTCATAGCCATGTGTGTGTAAGGTATATATAAATAGTTATCAGAGTAGATAAAGTCTAGAATTTACAAAGGGGACCAAAGCTAATATATGTGATAAGAACAAACAGAACATAGCAAAAGTAACAGGGCCCATGAAGGAGGAGATATGCTATTTTTCTCTAGTTTCTTATCTGCTGCTCATGTTTCACGGTGGATATGTGAATTCAGTCTTCTGTATATTGAAGTAGCAAGGAGCGATTCTGCATTCCCAAAGACTCTCCAACATGTGGTGATTGTGAAAGTCGGGCTTTTTTTTTTTTTGGTTTTTCGAGACAGGGTTTCAGGATTTCTCTGTATAGCCCTGGCTGTCCTGGAACTCACTTTGTAGACCAGGCTGGCCTCAAACTCAGAAATCCACCTGCCTCTGCCTCCCAAGTGTTGGGATTAAAGGCGTGCATCACCCCCCAGCTCGGGGTTTCTTTTTAATTCCACCAACCATTAGCGTGGTAAGAACTAGATGTGACAGGTCCCTGATTGTGTCTGTCATACTGACCCATTTAGGGAAAGTAACGAGGAGTGTAGCCTAGAATGTTCCTTTTATTCCGGTCTGTTTAAAACCACACCAAGTTGTTTTATTACAATGTTATTTAATGTGCAATTCGTATTACTATACCTAAAACAAAGTAACAGGTTTAATATTTTTAAAGTCACTTGAGCTTTAAATCTGTCTTTTGATTACATGGCAACCCAGATCCATCTACTATGGTTCTCAGGATTCTGGTTTGTTGGGAGCCATTTAGGCAATGCTATTGTCCTGATCTCTGAATTGGGCCTCTCCCCCCGAGAAGAAAAAAAGGGGTCAAAAGCGGGCCACCGACACATGGATTCCGAGAACTATGGGATGTTCCAGCCCTGGGTCATCTCCTGACCACACCCTGACACCACCAAGTTCCTGCTTCCCTGTGTAGCTGTCAAAAGAAAGAATTTCTATTGCCCCCCTCCCACTGATAAATACTTCTTTTGCTTGTATTGCCCTACCCCTCCCACTGATAAGTATCTGTACTTCCCCCTTTGCTTGTGCATTTAAACCTTGGACCTTTCTCAATACATTGGGGTCTTGATACAACTTCAGAACGGTTTCCGTGTCGTTATTCGTACAAGACCCTCGTCTCTCTCTACCCCCCATTTGGTTATTAGGAGGAGGTCCCCTCGAGATCCTCGAATAACTGGACCTGCTGGACGGGTCACTGGTTGTAATATTAGGAAGTTGGGAAAATTAGAATATGTCCCAAGACGAAAGTGTGTCATCCCCCAACCCGTTCCTGTTTTTATTGTTTTAAAAAAACTCCTCAAAAATCCTGCACGTCCCATGACTAGAAGCTTCACCTTGTACTTCTCCTTCCCCCTTCTCTCATTAGATTGGAGTTCAGCCAGCGATTCCCAGTAGTCCCGCTCAGCCCTGGGTACCACTACTTCAGAAACCAGTCACCAAACCCATCAATTGACAGCAATTATGGGCCAGAGACACTCTCCTCAGGCACTATACTGTATTAAGTTCTGGTTTGTTTCCTGGAAATTACAGGGTGACCTACTTTCAGTTTGGAAGCTATAACCAGGACCCGAAGAGGAACAATATTTTTCATCAAAAACAACACGAAAGTCAAGGAGTCCTCAAAGAGTTCTGCACTCAGAAAAATGAACGAGCAAGTACAAAACTCGGCTATTAAAACTGGGAGAAGAAAGCATTTTGAAACTAGAACCTTTTGCATTAACATACGCTTTCATATTGTTTTGGAGAAACGCTACTGGCTACTGACATTCCGTGTACCTGAAGTGAGCCGCGCAGAGCATTCAGTTGCTGGATTGCCACATTATCTAGTTCGCTTCCCTTCTGAGCAGTAACACTCGGATCAAGCTGGCTTCTGGGAAAATTGGTTCATCGAATGGAAGTTCTCTGTTGAAAAGAAAATCTGGCCAGGGGGGGGGGGGGGTGGAGTTACGGGGTGGGGTTGCATTTCTCCAGTGAATAAACACAGAGCCGATTCTCAAGTTCCCCGTGTGGCTCCCCTCCAGCACAGCGAGCTAACAGTCTGTACTCCATGACCACAGGGTATGTGAGGGTATGTAAAGCAAGCACCGGGCAAGTGTAGCCTTTAATTCTAATTGCCTATGTAGATGATATGACGTTGTTGGGAAATTGTCAAACTGAATGATGTGAATATTACCAAGGCTGCGGGAGAGATGAGACCATTAAGGTTTTATCCACATTGTGCTACTTCACAGTGACTAAAGAACCTAGCTGGCAACAGCCCCAGGAATCCCCGGGTCTCTAACTCAGAGCTCTGTGGTGTTTGCCCCACTGGGCTTCAGTCACTCTGGTCTGTAAAGCCTCTTGGCTCTCTGACTGCATTTCAGGTCACAGAAAAAAATAAAAAATAAAAAGACAAGCTGCGAGCATCCCTCCGCTGCTGCTCAGAGTGTCCTGGCTACAATCTTTAACCATCATTACCGGAACAACTATTTAGCTCAGTCTGCTGTTTCACCAGCCCCCAACCCAAATAAAAAGTCTGTCTTGATTATGTGAATTGATTTTTCCATTCTAGGGCTGTTTTTCCTCCCCACATTTTCATTTCCATCTGCTTTGGGTCAAGGGTAAAGACAGAGCCTTCCAACAAGCCTTTTGGCATTACAGAACAGAGAGCATCTGTTTGGCTGTAGGCTATTCACTGTGGAACCAGCAAGGAACAGGTTTCTGACCAGTGTTTGACAATTTGATAGCTCATCATTACCCAATAAATATGCTAATCATCACCCCTGAAGAGGGACTAAAGCAGTCATTTGGTTGCAAACCATCCCCAGCATCCCCAGAAGTTGCAGAGTAGGGGTCATGGAGCTTGACTCCAGAAAGCTTCTGTTTGGCTATTTATCTCATTTGTAGTCACTCTGACCCACCCAGGATCAGGCGCAGGAGATTAAATATCGTCTCTTGTTACCACACATTAGCAAACACCATCCACTTTCCTTAACATGATGTCCCCTCCCCCCGTATTCCCCTCCCCCTTCTTCTCTAGCTTCTCAACTGAACTTTCCTTCTCAGTAGCTCTCACAGATTAATCTAGAAATCAAAGAGGCATACTTAAGGGAAGCCGAGGGCTGGTGGAGTTGCGTCATCCCCTAGTCTGACCATTGGACTCATTCCATCAGTTCAACATGCCTTCAAATCAGGTTCGGCAATTGATTACACCACCTAGAAGGGGTAGAGGGTCTACCTAAGTAAATGATCAACCTGATGGACATCCATTAAATCAATTTAAACCACCAATTCCCATATTCCTCATTTCATTGTTTTAGTGTTGATAAGGAGAATGAGCATAAAAACGATTAAGTATTTGCTTCCTGCCCTTGTGTGTGTTTTCTTTCATTTAAAGGTTGTTATTGTCAATATAAACAAGTTGAATCCTGTGCATCGGATATCTATGGAGTATGTTCAACCTACGGTCCATAAATTGTATGATTGTCAGTAGCTAGAACTGTAAGCCAACCCAGAAAAGTAAACATATATAAAAGATTAGGGGTGGGTTTTGTTTTGTTTTACTCAATTACATGGTTCTCATGTGATCTCCATAGATGACAAAGGTAATGTTGCATGTTGATTAACATGGTGGATTTTTTTTTCTGGTTGCATCATGCCTTAAGAGACTCCATTTAACAATCAGTTTTTAGCTCCATTTTGAGGATCGGGAATAGCTGGATGCTTCAGTTTATAAGTCAATGGTACCTTTATCTGGCAGCACCCATGAGGCACAGACTGATAAATATTCTGAAAAGTCATAGGGAACCACTCTAGAAACATATCAAAGTAAACTGAACTCATGGGCATATTAAAATGTATCAGAAGAACCAGATCCAAGAATTTCTCGGGTACAGAGACACACAAAGAAAGCTGGACATCGTGCCGGAGACAGCACCTAACACAACCATTTTCAGCTTTCTACCAACCTCTCCTCTGCTCATCAGTGTAGGTATCAAGGTACTGACAGAGAACTCCTACTATCCCAGGAGCCTCCCTGAATCTGGCGCACACTATTGACACAGCTTACTAAAGTTTCTATGCATCTGTGTCCATCTGGACCTGGTCCTGCCCTCTGCTTCTCTGCCAGGATGATACCCCATGCTACTTCTGCAGTTCAACTCTGCCCCTAGGGCTTGACTCTACTGAGGTGTCTCTGGCAGACCTCCAAAGGCGTTGGCTCTCTGCCCTCCTTCAGACATTCTCCTTGCATCCCCACCAGCTTCCTGCCTCTGCCTCTAGGTTAGAACTCTCTGTAACTCCTTGAACTCTGCTGCAGACCCCTTTCTAGTCACTCTATAATCATATTATATATATATGATTACATATATGTATAATAGATTTTATATAGTGGATTATATGTAACCTATGTATATTATATCTATGTATGGTGGTTTGAAAATGCTTGGCCCAGGGAGTGGTACTATTGGAGAGGTGTGGCCTTTTTGGAGAAAGCGTGTCACTGTAGTGTTAAGCTTTGAGAGCTTCCTCCTAGCTGCCTGGAGATGATGCCCATTTTCTCCTCTTTGCCTTTGAAATAAGACATAGAACTCTCAGCTCCTCCTGTACCATGCCTGCCTGGATGCTGCCATGTTCGTGCCTTGATGACAATGGACTGAACCTCTGAACATATAAGCCAGCCCCAATTAAGTATTGTCCTTATAAGAGTTGTCTTGGTCATGGTGTCTGTTCATAGCAGTAAAGCCCTAACCAAGGCACAATAGATTATATATAATCTAATATAGACTATTTATAATATGTAATCTAATATATATTAGATAGATAGATAGATAGATAGATACATACATACATACATACATACATACATACATTACATACACAGACACACAGATACATAGATAGATGATAGATGAATAAGATAGATAGATAGATAGATAGATAGATAGATAGATAGATAGATAGATGATAAGTGGGTGTGTGATATGTAATATGTAACACGAGAGAATAGTAAATTGTTAATCCCACCCCTCATCAAAGAAGCTTATTTTTGCAGCAGGTGAAAGCCATCACAGAAAATGCAGAGAGCAGGTTAACATTGGTATATCTACAATGTAACCCTCACATCCAAGACTCAAAGAAAACCGCAGAAGAGGAATGGAAAGACTGTAACAGCCAGAGGACCAGGTGCCGGCTGATACACAGTGTCTTCCAGAAATGACAGGGAAACCCTAGCTATGAAACTCAACAAGATTGTCACAAGGAAAATCTACATATTGACAACATCAGTACACAGCCAATATGGATGGGGAAGAGTTCACAAAAAAAAAAAAAGCTCCCTAGATGAAGAGCTGCAGGTAATCAATAGCTTCTGAGAGAAGCAAAATCTGTATTCTCCAGGAATGTGACTTCTGGTAGGTTATCCAGTCCCAAGTATAAATCCCAGTTGTAAATACACAAACACATAAGAAACAGTAAGTGGGCTCAGCAGGTTTTGTGTGAGCAAGTGTGTGTGTGTGTGTATATGTATGCGATTATGTATGTATCTGTATGCATGTGTGTATGTGCATGTATGCATACATATGTGCATGTATGTATATGTGTGTATTATGTGTATATGTGTACTATATGTGTGTATATGTGTGTTATATGTGTGTATTATGTGTGTGCATATTATTGTATGTATATGTGTGTATTGTATGTGTTTGTGTATTGTATGTGTGATAGGTGTAATAGTGATAATCATAGAAGAATTCATGAATTTGAGATGGAGTGGGAAGTGACAAGGGGAAAGTGGAAGGTGGGGTGACAAGGATAGAAATGAGGTAATATTATACTCATAGAAGAAATTCTCAAATAATGAAAATTTGAATTTAAGCAAAATTATTCTAATAAAATATCCTTTTTTTTCTTCTTCTGCCAGCTCTCAGGAAACTCAAAACTCCTTTGCAAATTGTGGCTAAGGAAACCAACATGTCAAGTGAATCTGCCATTGTTCAGGGAATTCTGACATCATGGAAAGACAAAAATGTCTTCATTATTCCAACATACTCTTCTCGTGACAATAACTGCCATACACACAAATTGTTCTTCTCTGAAGTGAGGACCTATGAAAACCTTAAGTCACCTGGATTCTGAATGAGAACATCAATTAACACATTCGGTGCACTAAGCAATGGATGCAGGTTATTGACCTAAGCCATGGTATACAGGAAATAGAGAAGAGGGAGTTGTCAGGTTTCTTCCCAAAGTGTCTTGATAGGTGGAGGCTGTCCTGGCTAGTTTTCTGTCAGCTTGACACAGTCTAAAGTCATCTGAAAGGAGAGAACCTCAACTGAGAAAATGTTCCCATAAGTCCCAGCTAGAAGGCCTTTAAAAAAAAAAAACTAATGTCTGATGGAGAAGGGCTAGCCCATTGTGGGTAGTGCCATCGCTGAGCTGGTGATCCTGGGTTCTATAAGAAAGCAGACCGAGCAAGCCAGGGAAAGCAAGCCAGTCAGCAGCGCCCCTCCATGGCCTCTGCATCAGCTCCTGCCTCCAGGTTCCTGCCCTGTATGAGTTCCTGTCCTGACTTCTTCAGTGGTGACAATACTGTGGAAGTGTAAGCCAACTAAACCCTTTCCTCTCCAACTTGGTTTTGGTCTTATTGAGTGCAGGGAACTCTGTAGGTTTCACAGCAGGTGTCATAGCAGGTGTCACAGCAGGTGTACACAGCAGGTGTCATAGCAGGTGTCACAGCAGGCAGGGAAATAAGCCACAAACAGATGAGAATTAGAATTCAGTTCAGATTGACTTCATCAACCTACATCAAGACTTCTGAAGAGTCTGTTACCAGACAAGTTATTGCCAACAAACTTAAACTCTGTGTGTGTGTGTGTGTGTGTGTGTGTGTGTGTGTGTGTGTGTGTGTGTGTGTGTGTGTGTGAATGCCATGACTTTGAGATGGAGTGCATGAAGGACAAGAAATAAGGTAGAGGGTGTGGACATGAGCAGGTTTGGAGGGGGGAAGTGATATGATTAGATTTTATTAAAATAATTTTTAGAGTAAACTAGGGAGACTGTTGGTCATGTATAAAGTGTCCCAGTGATTTTAACACAAAGGCCTCTTATTTTTGTTCATCATGATGGTTAAACACTTCCTCTAAGTGGTTCTAGGATTTAATTGAGTGTTTAGCCTTGACCGCCTACTGATGCTCTGTCTGAGTTCTGGAATTCTGACACCTCTTGTTTAACCTCTACTCTGGAAGACTTGAGGCAAGATACACATCCATGCCTTGCTTCTAAGTCCTAAGTCCTAAGCCATTCTTTCCTTTTAAAGATGTTACTATTTGGGGAATGTTGTACGTGTTTCCAATGTATTCTATCATATCCATCTTTATTGTCCCCTAACTCTTCTCCTGAAACTCCCTCCAGCTCAGCCCACTCTGACTTCATGCCTTTTTTTTTTTTTTTTATATAACCTCTGGTCCAGGATAGTTTCTTTGTCAGCAGCTAGTGTCATCTGGGAAGAGTAACTACAATCCAGAAAATGCCTCCTTCAGGTTGGTATTTATTACTGATGGATGTCAGAGGGCCAAGGCCACTGTGGTTTCTTGTGCACCAAGAAAGCAGACCGAGCAAGGCAGGAAGCAGCATCCCTTCCTAGTTTCAGCCTCAGCTCCTGCCTCCAGGTTCCTGCCTCTGTTTCCCTCAGTGATGGAGTGTAACCTGAGAGTCCTAAGTTGACATATAACCATTCCTCCCCAAGTTGTTTTTAGTCATGGTGCTTTATCACAGCAACAGAAACCGTGAGATACCTCCTTAGTCCAATCCTTGCTGCTGCATCTCATGAATTTAGGGGTCATCTACTGGAACCTGGATGAAGAAAACTGAATTTCCTTACCCCGGCAGCTTTCATCTGACAATCACTTTGGACCCAGAGGCGGGGCTTTGGAGCCCAGTTCCCACTGGCCATGGAATGGTGACTAGCTTGATCTTGTGCAGGTCTAGAGCAAGCAGCAACAGCTGTTCTGAGTTCACGTGTGCAGTGACTCTGTTGTGCCCAGAAGACTTATTCTACAGCAATCCTCCTTGAGCTTCGACTCTTAAAATATGTTTGTATTAACTGATAACCTCATATGTGTATACAATAAATTTGATCATATTCCCTCTCCCCTTTATCTAACTCCTATCAGATCCATGCCCACCTTACCAACTTCATGTCCTCTTTGATTTTTAATAACCCTCTGAATCTATTTTGTGATGTTTCTCCCCCCTCCCCCGTGTACTCAGAGGTGTGGACCATCTAGTGGAATGTGGCCAACCTACCACATACTTAAGAACTGACTTTCCTTTCGATAGAAGCCCTCAGCTGTCACTAACATCTCAGTTAGAAATGGGTGCTCATGAGCCTCGCGTCTGCTTAGTACAATCATCTGCCCTCTCTTTCGAGGAAGGGGTGGGGGGGTCATGGGAGTGTTATCCCTCAGGTTATGCTCAGGTTGTTTAGGAAAGCCACATGGAAACCAACTAGTTTAGAAGCTTCCAGAAAAAAAGGAAAGAGAGAGGAAGAAAGTTAGAGACAGAGAGAGATGCAGGGAAAGAGACGGGAGCAGAGAGCAGAGACCCGGAGAGATGGAGAAAGGAAGAGAGAGACATAGAAAGAGAGAGAGACTGAAGAGGGAGAGAGAGAAGGAAAAGGAGAGGGAGAGGGAGAGAGAGAGAGAGAGAGAGAGAGAGAGAGAGAGAGAGAGAGAGAGAGAGAGAGTGTGTGTGCATGTTAAGTGGGGTTGTGAAGTTGCCCTATATGGGCAGATAATGCTTCTCCCAGTCACCGTAGCTTATCAATCAAAAGGCTCTGATGTGAGACATTTAGCCCTTTGTATGCCATTCCACAAATACAAAGAATCCTTTCCCTGCCTAGATTCTTTCTATACAAAATGATTGCCTTAGAAAGGCTGGGCAACAAGACTAGGGAAAAAATCTCCTAAACTCAAATCAAGTCCCAGCCGATCTGGGAAGCAAACTGCCCACTTGGTCTGTGAGCCACAGCAGGGCATCCTGCTGACTCCTGAGCAGAATTAATTGCCAGAGCCTGGCAGGTCTCCAGATAACCACCATCCTTCCCTTCATTATCAAAAGCCTCTGCTGTCACTGCTTAATCAACACCTCCTTTGTAATTCTATAGACAGGGTTCTGTCTGCACTTACAGGAGGATTGGTGCAAACGCCACTTTTTATTCAGCAATTATTTTGCTGGAGGATAGAAGTTGGAGCCCACAGCTTGGCAAGATTTGGAAGTTTCAGAAGCAAAAAGAAGTGAAAACCCTCATGGTTCTCTGGGAAACAGACGCCCGACAATACAGGGTAGACACTGGAAATTATCTTTCAAGATGGTGAAAATATACTCAGAAAAGAACAGCCCATAAAGGGAAATCAGCAAGTGTTCTCCAGCTTCAGTTTGTTTGTTTTTTTGTTTGTTTGTTTGTTTATTCATTTTTGTTAGCTGTGTAAAGCAGAAGAGGTCACTAAGGAGCTGTGTGCCATCACAAAGGGGATATGCCTTCAGCATTTAAGGGAAGTTTCTGACTGGCTGCTTTTTCTGCTTGCTGTGAGAGAGAATACATCATGAGAAACATTGCTGGTTTTCCCTTTAGACTATAACTCATATGTTCTAATTGTGTCTTTCTTTGAAAATCCAAATGGCTCAACCCCAGTAATGACATTATCATGAGGCTAGAAGACAGTATGACCTATGGGGCCGTTTGGTTGAGAATGGCCCCATAGGCTCATATTTTTGAATGCTTGGTTCCCAGTAATTGTTCAGGAAGGATTTAGAGGTGTGCCCTTGTTGGAGGAGGTGTGTTACTAGGTGTGAGATTTAAAAGCCCAGTCCTCCCTTCTCCCCATCTGCTGCTTGTGGAGAAAGATGTAAAGCCCTCAGCTCCTCCTCTAGCACCATGCCTGCCTGTCTGCTTCTCACCACGATGATCACGGATTAATTCTAAAACTATAAGCAAACTCCTAACAAATGCATTTTTTTGTAAGAGTCTATTTAGCCGTGATGTGACTTCTTGGCAAAAAGAACACTAATTAAGACAGCCTGCGACCCTGAATTTATCAAAGATCTACTACTTCTTTTTATAATAGATGTTGATTAACATGGAAACCCAAAACGGGTCAAGATAGAGAGAAAAAGACATTACTGAATGCTCGACCCCAAATGGGGATTTGTATCACACTTATCTTCCAGGGCTCATAGATCACTCATAGCCCAGGAGTAGGCAGAGAGACTGTAAGAGCCAGACTGTAAGAGGTGGATGATTACATAGACAGGATGTCTTCTGGACACAACATGCCAGTTGCATGTATGAACTCACAGTGGTTGTAACAGCATGCACAAGACCCGTGCAAACTCAGGCCGTACAAAACCCCAGCATGAGGAAGGGAGGTGATCACAAAGTCTCATCCCCAACTGGGGACATATTGTTAATGGACAGCTTCCCAGAGAGGAAGAGTTAGTTTTCTTTAAGGGTATGTATGGCTCCTTGTAGGTTAAACATGCTCTGGTGGACGGCCTCAGGTGTGTATTGAAGAGGAAATAGCCAGATCCAATTGGGTCAGATGGTGCGTGATTTGAATGAGATTGGCCTCCATAGGGTCATGTGAATATTGGAATGCTTGGTCCCAAGTTAGTGGAACTGTTTGGGAAGGAGGAAATGTGTCAACTAGAGTTGAGCTCTCTCTCTCTCTCTCTTTCTCTCTCTCTCTCTGCCTCCCTCTCTTTCTCCTTTTCTTCCTCCCTCCCTCCCTCCCTCCCTCCCTCCCTCCCTCCCTCTCTCCCTCCCTCCCTCCCTGATAATTTATGGTCTACCTATCTTCAAACCACACTGCTGGCCAGGATGATCACTGAGCCACCCTCTGAAAGTGTAACAAAGTTGCTGATTAAATGCCTCTCTCCATGAGTTTCCTTAGTCATGGTGTGCCTTCATAGCAATAGAACAGTGGCTAAGAGACAGGTGGAAAAGAAATGGGACACAAGGACAGATATGACATGGGAAGCAGATCTGGGAGGGGCTGGAGGGGGAGGTGAATGTGAGCCAAGAGAGATGTGTGAGACTCTCAGGGAATTAAAAAAATATTTATAGGAAGAAAATGTAGCCAGAGAAAGGAAATTTTGAGAAGCCTACAGTCACTGTAGGGAAAGCTGAAGGCGTGCCAGTATGAGACAGTCCTGAGAGGACCGAGGACTTCAGCTGAGTCACATGGTGCTTTCCTTGCATGAGGACCTAAGTCGGGAGCCCAGGCTCATGTGTAGCAGCTGGATGTGGTGGTAAAAGCTTAATTCCAGAGTTGGGGAGGTAAAGACAGGCTGGTCCCTGGTGCACACCGACAAGCCAGCCTAGCCTGATCAGTGAGATCTAGGGCAACGAGAGGACCTGTCTGGAAAAGAAAAAGATCAGTGTGGTTATCACCTAAGAAATGGTATCCTCTGGATTCCACGTGTCCATACACACTCACACTCACACACACACACACACACACACACACACACACACACACATACACACACATACACAAACACACATATACACAAAAAGACACAAACACACATATACACAAAAAGACACAAACACACAAAAACATACATAAATACACACAAACATACACATTTATTTACACATACACAGACAAATACACATATATAAAAACACAAACAAGGGTAGACACACACAAACACACATACACATATACACACACAAATGCACACAATACACAAACACACATATACACACAGCTATATACACACATACAAAATAGAAATGCCACTGTAGACAGGCAAAACACCACTCTCAAGGTTTTGGATTGTTTTTTTTTTTCCTATTAGAAAATTGTCACAATTATCTGATACCTGGAGAGGTAACACCTTCTGAACCTCAACATTCAAGAAAACTTCTGGTGGCCCAAATCTGTTGTCTTAAAAATTCTTTTGGGACAGACAGCCTCTCCCTCTCTTGAAAAGAATGAAGTTAGAGTGGATGTGTCTCCAAGAAGGAGTCAGCAGGTCACACTCCGTTTATCTAAGGAGACAGTCAGCTCAGCTGGTATTAACTGAACACATATATAAGTTGTGTTGGCATAGGGGATTTGGAAGGATCCCAGCCACCTGTACCCTGTTAATCTATTTGGCCAGTGTCACCTCTAAGGCTTATAATCCTCTAAGGGTTCCCTTCTCTTTGCAGTTGGGGTAAGTTCACAGAATAGCCCCCGCCTGGCTTCTGGTTTTTGGAGTCCCTTTCATCACCTCTAGCCACATGAGATTTCTCTGAACCCACAGAAGATAGTATCAGGTCAGTCTCAGGGACGCCTGCCTCTGTTCCCACAGCTCAGCAGCAAGATGTCTGCATGTCTGGATTTCCGGCTTTAGTTCAAAACACCTTTCCGACTTGGTCATTCTCTCCCAATAAATCCATTCCCTTTGGACTATAGCTAAGCATCTGCAAGTTTATTTTCTCCTCGTCTCTAAATGGGGGAGGAGTCAGTTTATTGCAGTGTTTAAAATAGAGTCCAATAACTATGCACTAATACAATGAACGACTAGAGGCAGACTCTACACAGTATGGAGATCAGACTGCGTAAACAGCAGTGGACAATCACTTAAGCAGGCTGCCTTGTATTTTAAACTTTTGGGGCCAACTTTAATGTCCTCTAACCGACCAAGAGGTCTCTGAGATTGGAGATTCTCTTCGTCTGTCACTCTGTAGCACTCATCTCTCAGGGAAAATTACTGCAAGAAGGAAGAAAGAGAAGAAAGAGGGAGGGAAGAATAGAGAAAGAGAGCAAAAGAATTTATCACCATATGGACAGCAACTCTGTCCGAACAACCATAAAACTTACTGTTGGGCTTGTAGCAATAATGACTCCATTCTAGGTATTAATTCAGAGAAGCGGTGTGCTGTCAAGTGTTTAAGGGAGTATGGAAGCTGGTCCTGTAGAGTTCTCCACTGGGAAGTTGCTAAACTGCAGGAAGCCAGAGCTGAGCAAGTGAGAGACAGGCCTTCCCAGGAGCTTAAGGCAGAGATCTTTTAAATCAAGGAGCCAGATGGCTGCCTTGTTAGAGGGTGCATCTCCGAGGCAGGTTTGGCCTTTTTTTATTAATCCAATACTCACCTTGGTGAAAGGTGAACTACTTTTGAGTTAGTCTCTCTAAAGTCCCTGTTTGCAGCCTCGGCCTCATTTGGAAGCGGGATGTACAGCCTGCTGCTGCCTTCCTGGGGAGGGAGCTGAGCAATTCCAGGCAGCCTCCGGACAGACGGCAGCCTCCGGACAGACGGCCCATGAGAGAAAAGACACATCTCCAAGATGGTGCATGAATCCCATTTCCACCCGAAGTGTGGCTGTAGGAGCCAGCACCTAAACTGCCCATTTACCCACTGAACATCTGCTGTGTTCCCACAATGCCACTGTCCTACCAGGATGCGTCTGGAAGACGCCCCGGAATGGCTCCCTTTTGCCCATTCAGCAAAGACTGTGTGAGGCAGAGAAGGAAGGAGACCCCTGAGTGTTAGCACTACAAAATATGGTAACAGTCCATTTCTCAATGTGCCTCCAGCCTAGTTAGAGATGAGCAGAAAGCTCTTGACCCTGTCAGTATCAGCTCATCTACAGAACATCCCTCAGCCATTCTCCCTCGGTCTTACCTACCCCCCTTCCAAACTACAAATGTAGGGTAGAAAATCACTGACAGTCAACTTGCTCAAAAACCCCGAAGATGCATTGAATGGAGTACAGGGTCCCCAATGAAGGAGCTAGAGAAAGGATCCAAGGAGCTGAAGGGGTCTGCAACCCCATAGGAGGGACAACAATATGAACTGGCCAGTATCTCCAGATCTCCCTGGGACTAAACCACCAACCAAAGAAAACACACGGTAAGCTGCATATGTAGCAGAGGATGGCCTAGTCGGTCATCAGTGGGAGGAGAGGCCCTTGGTCCTGTGAAGGTTCTATGCCCCAGTATAGGGAACTGCCAGTGCCAGGAAGCAGGAGTGGGTGGGTTGGTGAACAGGGGTATGGGGGAAGGAATGGGGGTTTTGGAAGGGAAACTAGGAAAGGGGATAACATTTGAAATGTAAATAAAGAAAATATCTAAAAAACAAAAACAACAACAACAAAAACCCCTGAGGATGCAACAAGGTTGTACATCTGACCCAAGAAGCTTTAAAATAAACAGGAGCACAGAGTTGAGGTGTTGAAAACCAGGAGCTAACACCAAGAAGTTGCAAGGTAAAGTTGTATTTATGGCCAGGCCAAACTTACAAGGGAGACTTCCTAGGAGAGTGGAGCAGTTGAGTGCAGAGGCAAGAGCACCCTTTTAAAACAAGCAAGAGACTACAAAAGTGAAATTTTGTAGTTATTTTTATAATCATGGGAAAGATACGTTTTATGGGTTTATGGTCAGACAGTTGACACACCTTGAAACATTTTATGGTCTATGGCATGTTGGATCTAGGAACAATGGAAACAGTTACGGTGTAATTCACAAGATGGCTGAGGAAGAACAAATCAACAAACAAACAAACCAAAACAAGGTGACCCCTAGCTAAGGACACGATCAAAGTCTAACCTTGTTTAACTAAAAAGAAAGATGGAGTCAGCTGTCCCTTAGCAACCGTAAAGGGCAGTGATGTTGTTGAGGGATAAGCAAATGAAGTGGCGGAGGGAGAGATAAAGCCCTCCTGGTTCCTCTGTCAAGGAGGAAAGGGCAAAGTGGCTGTCAGGGTTAGGAAAACTGGTCCCTGAGCGCACACTCTGTTTTACAGGAACCTACCTTATTTTCATCCAGTGCTCTTATTATGAAGGGGGGGGGGGGGGGGGGAGAGGTCCATGGTTCCAGTGCTCTTATTATGAAGTGGAGGTCTGTGTTTATCACAACCACCAAGTGACTTGAGAAGGAGTAATTGCCTTCTCAGTTCTTTACATTGGATTAGATAATTTGAAGTCTTGGCGTAAAGGAGGCAAACAGATTTAAAAATGCAACTCACAGCGCCCATTCTGAGGTCAACAGGAGCCCCTACAGGGAGAGATGGCATTGCTTGGATTTTGGTTGGTTTGCCTTGTTTGGATCCCACCCGGTGGCTTTCCAGATGTTGTTTCTACATCACCGGGAACTGCTGGAAATGAAATTGAGAGGTCAGTTCCAGAGCCGCCTGAATCTGGGCACAGAGATCCAGAAACCCGCATTTTGTCAAGCCCTAGGTCATGCAAGGAGGATTCCAGGTTATGGTATAGACCCTTACATGGGGCCATTCCTCCCCCCTAATAGTTCTGGAGTTAGGGTTCCAAAGACCCATCCCGGGGAACAGAGCACGAGACAGCTCAGGCTCCAGGTGTGCTCCAGTCCTCTGCTCACAGCAGCTGCTGCATGACAGCCATTTGGCCGGGAGAACACCACACTGTAGAAGTGACTTAGTGACTTATGAGTATTCCTTTGGGGGAATCCCACAGGAGACTGCCCTTAGGGTGGGGCAGACACCAGGAAAGGAAGATAGAAAATAGAAGGGACAGAAAGGCTGACGCTGAGTTCGGGGTAAGCCTTGGCTGATGTCAGTTCTGCCTTGGCCTCTTCTGAGGTGTGGGCCAGGGGATCGAATTATGGTCCAAGCCCAGATGAGAAGAGGCGTCAGTGGAGCTCTTCAGCCCACTGAGTGTGAAAAGCCAGATCTGCTCTCTCTAGTCTTGAAAGAAAAGGAGAAGAGGGTTCGGGAGAATGACCACAAACAATGCATATGGTATGTGGGGTGAGAGAGACAAGGTGACAGGAAGAAAGGAAACACTTGACGAGGGACAAAGAGCTGGATGTATGTGGAGAGAGCACAGTCATTAAGAAGTGGGCCCAGAGAAGATGTCTGACCCATCCTCAGTACCAGGGAGGCATGTTCTAAGAACTTTCCTCGAACTGCCTGGACTTGACGCTCACAAGACCTCGTAAGCTTCACCTGTTTTGACACTGTGAGAAGTGTGTCTGAGACCCAAACCCAGTATCCTTACCCATGAACCCCTCAAAAAGGGCTTTTTGCTACCAAGCTGAGCAGCATTTATTTTAGGCAAGGTCTCATTGTGCTGCCTTGGCTGGCCTGGAACTCACTGTGTAAACCAGGTTAGCCTCAAACTCAGGGCTATGAGTCATTTCTGGCCCCAGAAGCTTTCTCAAGCAGCTGTCCCACAAGCAACGTCAATGCAGCTGAGGAAATTCTAACTTGTTCAGTGTTCATAGAGAGAGAGAAAGAGGGAGGGAAGGAGGGAGAGAGAGGGGGGGAGAGAGAGAGAGAGTGATTGAATTTAGCCTCTCTCAAACACTGGGCAGGTCAAAGTACATATCTGTAGGAGGGAAGAGCCCCGGGGAGAGCTTTGGGGACTGTCCCTCTCCAAGTACGTCCCCTACTCCAAGTCTTACCTCATCCTAGTCACCTGCTGTTTGTTAAGTCACCCAAATTTCACCCTATGCCTTATTCAGGATTCTCACTCAAACTCCAGGCACCATACCACCATTCTCATGGGTGGAATGCCATCTCTCCCCTACCCGCCTCAAACTTGTCTGCAAATTAATCTAATCCAGGAGCAAAACTATACCCATCATATTTTTTAAAAATTGTTCAGGGGTAGAATTATTTACAAGACCTTAGTGGGATGCATAGGAAAACCGAGAAGCCTTAGGAGGATCTAAAGCTGGAATGTAAAAACATATTTATATGAATGAACACTTATCAAGGTCTCTGGGAGTGGTCATGGGTTCAGCAGGGTCTGCCCATCTTTCTGAGGCTTGAGTGTGAAAGACTCAACTTTTCCTTGTTTGTTTTTTTCTGTTTCTCTCTTTCGGATGCTCGTCAGAATATATGTGTCTTTCTGGTCCCTCCATACTCTTCCTCTGAAGCTCCCTGCATGTGTCTGACCCTGCCATGTGACAGCTGACACCCATCTGTCATGTAAGCTGACTGCAACATCATGTCTTTTTTCCCTTCATCCTGCATAGTCTTCCTCTCCAGGCGAGACTTACAGTTTGCCTGCTCTGAGGTGTTTTTGCGTTAAATTCTATTAAAGCTATAGTTATTACTGTATAAAAAGTACATCACCACGTTCTCGTTACATAGAAGTACATGCTAATCTAGATACAACTTGTAAGTGTAACATCACATTTAAATATTAAAAAGCAGTTGTCACCTGAGCATGGCATATGATTGAGTTTTATTTATTAACATATATAATTGTATGTATTACATATAATACATTGATATATTTATTTTAACATTATCTTATTATATATTTCTTACAGACATTTTCATCTTGTTTTTAAATGAGCCATGACACATTGTGTGGCTACTACATAGGATATAAAACTTCGACATGGTACCTCTCAAACAGTGCTTGGCTGACCAGTGACCCTCATCTGGTCCGTAAGTGTATCTATCCTACTTCTCCAAGCTAACATGAACACTGCTTGTGAAACTAAATAGTCTTGTGTGTTTTTTCCACCTTCTGTATATCTCACCTCACCCTCTGACCTCCAAACACTTCTATTTTCAGGTCAGGCAACTACATTCATTAGTGGAGCATCTTTGCCGGTCACTAAGGATTTGTTCCTAGAACCCATAATAACCTAGAATATCTGTTATGCCCTGATCAGTGAAATGAGATTTTGAGACACCATGATAACAAAAGCAAATGAAGGAAGGGCGCACGGGGAGACACGTAATTAACAGGCTCCATTATCTAAACTTTCGTGAGAGACAAACCATCAACTGTTGAGATATAAAAAGGGTAGCTTTTAATTAAAGTGTCGTTTTCCTTCAGGACCCGTGTCGCCTCTGGCAAACATTTGTCAACACGTGTCCCAGACCATCATTCCATCTTGGTGCAGCTGGCTGATGGGCTAGCCCATTCTCCAAACATTCAAAATAACAAATTAAATCAGGCATACAGCAACCATAAATTAAACTTACCATAACATTTTGAGAACAAAAAAATTCCATCTCTGGGGATTTATTGAATATTTAAATGTTCAGGGTTTTGAGATATTTCTTGATTTCTAGGCTCAGACCCTCATAGGCTCCCTTGAATGTCAAGGACGGGTGCTTTTAACTATTTGATTTTAGAAACTGGAGAAGAAGTGCCAGGTTGTATTTTTTAATAGTGTTTTATAAATATGAGAATCAGAGTAAGGTGGAGAAAAAACAATTCTCTATAAATCAGCCTTGCCTTCTGCACGTGTGGCTAGCCTACAGTGAAAAGTATTTGGGACCCTTTGTCTTCAACCGAACCAGGAAGACTTTACTTCGAGTTCTTCCAACACAGACATCCCAGCTGCCCCGTTCCACCTTCGCTCCCTCACAATGACATACTCTTTGTGGACATCAGCTGGCTGATGTTGGCAAACCTCCATGAGTCCCTATGGGTTGGGATTAGTATTCTGCTTGCATGTCGTAGGCTCTATCTGTGTCAGCCTTTATCATGTCCTCCTGTTCTCTTCCCTCCCCCAAACCATGCGCTGTTGTCATTCAGCTGTACACCGAGGGAACCCAGCAGGGCAGCCCTGCAATCTGTTGGGAGGCCATGAGTCCGGTGTACCACTTTAAAGGAGGTGGAGTCAGACAGAACAAGTTCAAATGCAGACTGTCTCTTATTAGAGAGTGACCTTGATGTGAGGGCTGTGTTCTCTGATTTTATTCCTTCCTCGGTGAGAAGGCAAGCAAGGATGCTACACTTCCCAGAACACTGTGGAAACTCATGAGTGGAAGGCAATGAACACAGGAAATCTTGCCTCGGTTCCCAGTGGCGGGTGCACAGTGAACGCTGTGTAACTGGAAGGCTTCCTTACTCACCATTGACACGTTCAGGGCAAGCGCTATCAGATATTTGCTTATCTGATGTCATTTACTGTCACCATTACAGCATTCTCAAACATTTTACCATCTGTCTTAGGGCCTTAGACACACACACAGACACAAATAGATAAGTAGGCAGTCAGGCCCCCACAACACGCACGCATGTACACACACACACACACACACACACACACACACACACACACTAAGATTTTCCTCACAGGAAACTCCCGAATAAACGCAGATGTATTAACCAGGAGAAATAGCACATCAAGCCATTTTCACTCGTTAACAGCCATTCGTTTATCAAATTTACTCTCCCAGTCAACAGTCAGATTCCTGGTGTACTTTGACACATCCATGCAAAAAACTTCAGTTCACAGGACATTAAAGAGATCATAAAGGGACAGTAAACATTAAAGAGAACCACAGCCGGGCAAGTTGACCCCAGTTGCAAGAGCTCACAAACAGATACAGATAGACACAGAAGCTCAGAGATAGACGACGGCATAGGCAGACATGCACATTGAAAGGGACTGCAGCATCTGACACTGTGCACACATGCTTTCGTGATACAAAATCCTCCGTACAAATGAACTCCTCGGGTAAGTTAACTTCTGAGCTGCAGTCCCCACGCTGTAAATAACCATGTATCAGTAACACGAGTCATAAACAGGGGAGAAGATCTTTCACCAATTCTAAGATGCATCTTTAGAGTAGGCAAGATGACTCAGTAGGGGAAGACACTTATTGTCAAAGCCAAGGACCTGAGTTCAGGCCTTAGCGTCCACATAATGGGAGGAGAGAACTAACTCCTGCAGGTTGTCTCATGACCTGTTCTGCTTTGGAGTATGTGTACATTCACATACACACACACACACACACACACACACACACACACACACACACAGAGAGAGAGAGAGAGAGAGAGAGAGCGGATAGATACATACAAACATAGATACATAACTAGATACATAGATAAATACATAAATAGATACATAGATAGATATGTGCACATCTTTTCTGAAGCAGGCATATGCCATACAATTCATGCTCTTATGGTCACTTGTGCAATATTTGGCTGTCTTCCTGTGTAGCTCACAGAACTGTTTCATGGATGACTGTGAGAGGCAGCATTCTCTTGTCTAGTGCCTATCTGTAGAGTAGCTGGACGCACCACTCCTGTGAAAATTGATCTGTCACATAGTGAAAAGACAGGAAGAGGTCCAGAGGTCCTGAGTTGAGCATGGAACACTTAAGTCTGATGTTTTCTCTGCATGTGGAGCAGAAAGAATCAGGAGGTGTCAAAGCAGATTACAGACTCTTAAAGATCCCAGGCCCTGGAAACGTCATCCTTAAGAAACAGGGATTTGATGTGTAACAACGGCTCAACCACTTGCTAGGAGCTGGCTCTGTCTGGATTTTCAACCTTACACCTAGAAGGTGCCAACCTCACTCCTAGATTTTCCCACTCTGCTACCCAGGACACCTCGTTTTCCAGGCAAAGATCAATGCCACGGGAAGTGAACCTTGCGAGTGTCCACCCCTATCTACCACATGAGCCTTCCCAGAGGTCTACGAGGCTTGAACGTCTGCTTGCAATTCTGATCCCCTTCTCACACATGCTCCCCCAAGCACTAGAGAATCAAAACTTTGTCATTGGAGAGCAAGAGTGTTCAAAGGACAGTGGTGGCCTCTGTCTCAGGGACAGAGAGGAACAGCGATCAGGCCACTTCATCACATTCGTTTTATGGTTTGTTTGTTTGTTTGTTTGTTTTTGGCTTTTTGAGGTGAGGTCTTACTATGTAGCCTAGCTACCCCTGAATTCATAATCCTCCTGCCTCGCCTTCCATGAGGACACACAACCACAGCCAGCTTCATTCTTCATTCTTGTCTCTCAGAGGACTTTTGATGTATGTCTTTGATATGGCCATTCTTAATGTTTGCTTTAGAGTCAAGCATTCCCATGGGAGCACTCCAAGAGTCCTTAGAATTTTTGTTCACAGGGGACTCATGACTTTTCCCCTTGTTTTTAATAACGAAATGATGGTTTGTCCTCCTCTGACTGTTTTCTTTCTATGGGTACCCAACGTTCTCAGAAATAATCAAGTACAAATAGCTCTTCAAATTCTCTAGTACCTCCTTTGAAAGTCCTCAGGCGGCTCTTCCAAGAAATACTTACAAATAAAGAGATGCCAGTTGCGTCCCCTGGGTCACTAAGCCACCCAATCTCTGCAGAAGTCTTTGGAATTTCTGTCAGCTCTTGCAAGTTACTCAGAGGACTCTAATGAATATTTGAAGAGGCGAAAGTTTTAGTGAATTTTTTTCTTGTCCTTTTTGGGAAACAAAGAGAGTATTCCTTCTGCCATGAGATTATTTCGTTCCATTCTTTATTCCTCTTACAAGGGATGAACATACTCCCCAGCAAAGCATCAGTGGGAAACTCTCAAAGAACATGGCTTTCATTTAATTTTATAAATCAAGAAAAAATCACTAAGCATTTCCAAGTGGAGGTGGGAGGCCTGTTATGCTTGCCTGTGCTTTGCACCTGCTGGAATGTTGCTTTTTAGAAAGTGATGGGTTTGGCTTGTTTCTGTGTTTAGTTCAAGGGAATGAAGGAAAAATCAGGTGGATGGATGAGAAGGAATTTGCAGAAAGATGTGCTGTGTTCATCAGCACAGCTAAGACTGTACGAGACAGCGCAGACATCAACTAATGACTACAGATAGAATGAGGGCTGTGTGTGTGGCTGTGTGTGTGTGTGTGTGTGTGTGTGTGTTTGTAGCTATGTGTGTGTCTGTGTATGTGTGTCTGTGTGTATCTGTGTGTCTCTGTATGTGTCTGTGTGTGTCTCTGTGTATGTGTGTCTGTGAGTGTGTCTGTGTGTCTTTCTGTATGAGTATGTGTATGTGTGTGATCTGTGTCTGTGTGTTTGTAGCTATGTGTGTGTCTGTGTGTGTGTCATGTATGTGTGTCTGTATGTATCTGTGTGTCTCTGTATGTGTCTGTGTATGTCTCTCTCTCTCTCTGTGTGTGTGTGTGTGTGTGTGTGTGTGTGTGTGTGTGTGTGTGAAATGTATACCATGTGGTAGGTAGGGATGGAAAACTCACAAGCTCAAACCTAAAGCCTTCTCATGCTGCTGTGGAAATGAGAGTAACAGAATAAAAAAGAGAGAGTTTAGACATGCCTCTAAAAACTTAGAGGTGGTCCTTCCTTCAGTCTCTGCTCCACACTTTGTCTCTGTAACTCCTTGCATGGGTATTTTGTTCCCTCTTCTAAGAAGGATTGAAGTATCCACACTTTGCTCTTCATTATTCTTGAGTTTCCTGTGGTTTGCAAATTATATCTTGGGTATTTTGAGCTTCTGGGCTAATATCCACTTATCAGTGAGTGCATATCATATGTGTTCGTTTGTGATTGGGTTACCCCACTCAAGATGATATCCTCCAGATCCATCCATTTGCCTAAGAATTTTATAAATACATTGTTTTTAATAGCTGAGTAGTACTCCATTGTGTAAATGTACCACATTTTCTGTATCCATTCCTCTGTTGAGGAACATCCGGGTTCTTTCCAGCTTCAGAGCAGAGACTGAAGGAATGACCATCCAGACACTGCCCCACCTGGGGATCCATCCCATAAACAATCACCAAATCCAGACACTATTGCAGATTCCAACAAGAGCTTGCTGACAGGAGCCTGATATAGCTGTCTCCCAAGAGGCTCTGCCAGTGACTGGGAAATACAGAAGTGGATGCTCACAGTCATCCATTGGACAGAGCACAGGGTTCCCAATGACAGAGCAAGAGAAGGTACCCAAGGAGCTAAAGGGGTCTGCAACCCTATAGGAGGAACAACAATATAAACTAACCAGTACCTCCAGAGCTTCCTGGGACTAAACCACCAATCAAAGAAAACACATGGTAGAATCCGTGTCTCTAGCTGCATATGTAGCAGAGGATGGCCTAGTCGGTCGTCAATGGGAGGAGAGGCCCTTGGTCTTATGAAGATTCTATGCCCCAAAATAAGGGAATGCCAGAACCAAGAAGCAGGAGTGGGTGGGTTGGGGAGCAGGGGAAGGGGGGGAGGGGATAGGAAATGTTTGGAGAGGAAACTAGGAAAGGGGATAACATTTGAAATATAAATAAAGAAAATATCTAATTAAAAAAAAAACTTAGAGAGGATAAACCCTGGCCAGACTCTCTATGAGAAGGCACATGGCCTGGCAGCCTGAATTTGATCCTTGACACAAACATGGTAGAAGAAGATAACTGACTTTTGAGTTTTTTCCTCAGAATACAGCGTGTGTGCAAGGGCACACTTGCTCACATGACGTGGGAGGGGGCACATGCATACACACAAGCACACACAAACTAACAACAATAACAACCGTTGAATAGAAAGCAGAAAAGGGAAAAACTTATCTACCCATATTCCAGAGACATTGAGGAATTTCACACCAAGTCTCCATGAATGGAATCTGGTGACTTAATCCTGTGTGTAAGGTGCTGGGGTGGAAAATTGCTCATCTACATACCCTCACAGCACATGCTACCTCTGAGAGGGGCAGCAGGGTCAGGCACCTTGTGGTCACAAGGATGTCATACAAAACTGCATACATGTATCCCAGACAGTATCCCGAGCCTATTTACACTAAAAATATACGATTCACTTTTTTTTTTTTTAATCTGACGTTAAGGTTTATTTAGGTAGTTTGTAATTTGATTGGTTCAACCTGCCAACCAACCCAAAACCAGAATAATGCAGAAGCAGATATTGAAGGCCAGGAGCCAGTAGAAGAAAGTAGTTTACCCCTAAAAAGAAACTTCAGCTCCAAGGGAGATCACCCTCTGATTCCATAGTAGGTGGGGGTGGGGGGGTTAAGGAATGTTTCATTTTCTCAAGAGAGATAGCTC
Source organism: Mus musculus (assembly GCF_000001635.26). Taxonomy (NCBI): domain Eukaryota; kingdom Metazoa; phylum Chordata; class Mammalia; order Rodentia; family Muridae; genus Mus; species Mus musculus. The sequence goes on from NC_000068.7 coordinate 171,861,996, forward strand.
AGCCAGCAAGTGCCTCCTACCCAGCATAGGGCTCTGAGCTCAGATCCTGGGCCTCACTCTGTGTAAATGCTGTGTAGGTGGAGCACATCTGGAACGCCAGCACAGGGAGTTGGAGACAGGTGCATCTTGGGGGCTCACCAGACGCTCATCTTGCAGAGATGGATGACTCCAGAGTCCAGAGGCCTTGTCTCAAAGGCTAAGGTGGAGAGTAGCTGAGAAGGACAGCCTGCAAAGACAGGAATATACATGTGCACACACAGTACACAGGCATACATATGAACACACCTGTGCATGTGCACCAACACATACAAACATGTGTGCGCACACACACACACACACACACACACACACACACACATCCATTTCACGGCTTCTAAAGATTCCTTCTGGACTCTCTATTGTATGTAGCTAGAATTAGCTGTTACAAAGCGTGTAACCTAGCACTCTATTACTCTATTGCTTGTAACTAGAATTAATTGTTGCAAAGTGTGTATAGCCCAGTACTCCATTACCAAGTAGGAAAATCAAATGTGAGAAACCTCAGGTTTGCCTTTTTATTTTAAATGTCAGGTGTATGCTAATAGAAGAAAGCAGATCTCTAAGTTTCCATGGCTGCAAGCAACAAGCCATCAGCAACTGAGTTAGCAGGAGATGAGTCTGTTAAAAGGCCACTTAGTGAATCCCAAGATGGTTGCTGAAATACAGATTCAGAGATAGACAGAATCCCAGAGCTGAAACTATGCGTATTTCTAGGCTGCCCTGACAAAATCCCTAAAACAACTGGAGGGGGAAGGGCTCACTTAGGCTCACGGTTTGAAGGGATACAGTCTAGCAGCACAAGAAGGAAGGAGTGCTCTTGGGAAGATGAGGCAGCTGGCTGCTACATTGTGTTCTTAGTCAGAAAGCAAGGAGAGATGAACTGAGTGGTCAGCTCTGGGTGATCAGCTCTGGATGGCCAGCTCTGGGTGGTCAGTTCTGGGTGAACAGCTCTGGGTGGCCAGCTCTGGGTGGTCAGCTCTGGGTGGCCAGCTCTGGGTGATCAGCTCTGGGTGGTCAGCTCTGGGTGGTCAGCTCTGGGTGGCCAGCTCTGGGTGGTCAGCTCTGGGTGAACAGCTCTGGGTGGCCAGCTCTGGGTGAACAGCTCTGGGTGGTCAGCTCTGGGTGGTCAGCTCTGGGTGAACAGCTCTGGGTGGTCAGCTCTGGGTGGCCAGCTCTGGGTGGTCAGCTCTGGGTGAACAGCTCTGGGTGAACAGCTCTGGGTGAACAGCTCTGGGTGAACAGCTCTGGGTGAACAGCTCTGGGTGGTCAGCTCTGGGTGGTCAGCTCTGGGTGAACAGCTCTGGGTGAACAGCTCTGGGTGAACAGCTCTGGGTGAACAGCTCTGGGTGAACAGCTCTGGGTGAACAGCTCTGGGTGGCCAGCTCTGGGTGGTCAGCTCTGGGTGAACAGCTCTGGGTGAACAGCTCTGGGTGAACAGCTCTGGGTGGTCAGCTCTGGGTGGTCAGCTCTGGGTGAACAGCTCTGGGTGGTCAGCTCTGGGTGGTCAGTTCTGGTGGGTGGTCAGCTCTAGGTGGTCAGCTTTGGTGGGTGGTCAGCTCTAGGTGGTCAGCTTTGGTGGGTGGTCAGCTCTGGGTGGTCAGCTCTGGTGAGTGGTCAGCTCTAGGTGGTCAGTTCTGGTGGGTGGTCAGCTCTGGGTGGTCAGTTCTGGTGGGTGGTCAGCTCTGGGTGGTCAGCTCTAGTGGGTGGTCAGTTCTGGTGGGTGGTCAGCTCTAGGTGGTCAGTTCTGGTGGGTGGTCAGCTCTAGGTGGTCAGCTTTGGTGGGTGGTCAGCTCTAGGTGGTCAGCTTTGGTGGGTGGTCAGCTCTGGGTGGTCAGCTCTGGTGAGTGGTCAGCTCTAGGTGGTCAGTTCTGGTGGGTGGTCAGCTCTGGGTGGTCAGTTCTGGTGGGTGGTCAGCTCTGGGTGGTCAGCTCTAGTGGGTGGTCAGTTCTGGTGGGTGGTCAGCTCTAGGTGGTCAGTTCTGGTGGGTGGTCAGCTCTGGGTGGTCAGCTCTAGTGGGTGGTCAGTTCTGGTGGGTGGTCAGCTCTAGGTGGTCAGTTCTGGTGGGTGGTCAGTTCTAGGTGGTCAGCTTTGGTGGGTGGTCAGCTCTGGTGGGTGGTCAGCTCTGGTGGGTGGTCAGCTCTAGGTGGTCAGCTCTGGGTGGTCAGCTCTGGATGGCCAGCTCTGGGTGGTCAGCTCTGAGTGATCAGCTCTGGGTGGTCAGCTCTGGTGGGTGGTCAGCTCTGGTGGGTGGTCAGCTCTAGTGGGTGGTCAGCTGTGGATGATCAGCTCTGGTGGGTAGTCAGCTCTGGGTGGTCAGCTTGCTTTCCACTGTTTCCTTTCCATTCATTCCAGGACCCCCACCCCTGGAGACAGGGCTGCCGATGTTCAATGGTCAGTAGCAGGTCATCGCTCCTCAGTTTAACCTCTCTCTGAGAACACCCTGATTGACACCGCTAGAAGTGCGTCTCCTAGGTGATCTCAGACCCGGTCAGGCTGACAATAAAGAGCAGCCATCGCAGGCTCCCTCCCCTCTTGTCTACCCTACACCCAGACCTACCACCTCAGAGTGCCCGCCTCCTATGTTGGCCTAAGAACTGTAAAGCCCAAGGAGATCTGTCTAACAAATGGCAACAGTTGGGTGACAGGCCCCAAGGGGCCACCCTCACTCACCAACACTGTGGTCATAAAGCATCCCTGTGGCTCCAGCTGCTGGTGACTTCACCAGGAAGCCTCTCAGAGGCCCTTCCTCCACCAGTATCTCCCAGCCTTTGTGTGAGTCAGCTGGGGGAGGGGCAGCTCTGCCATCCTGCTATGAAAATGAGAGGAGAAGCCAAATTAGGGCAATTAATAGAACAAAGAAGGGGGTTGAAAAATTTAAATTAGACAACAGAAAAGCACCTCTTTCCCCGGGAACTCAAACATCTGAAGATTAACAGTTTTCTATCTGGCCAACCATTTCCTGAAATATTTTCATCTTTAAACTTTTCCACAATTTCTAAATTGTCTACAATGAATATTTATTATAATTAGATGGCTTTTTTTAAGGTTATAAAAAAAGACTTCAAATGTCTATTACAAACCTAATGATAATTATTCTCACTAATTTGGTGTTTTATATCCTTTTGCTGGTAATGAAACATTGTTCACGGTTTTATTTTTTTCATGGGGATGTTGGAATATTTTTCCAGCTCATAAATTCATTCAAATGTGCCAATGCAAATTCCCCCAAGAAGAGGCTTGTGAAGAAAATATTACTCTTTTCCTTCAGAAAAGTTCCCTAAGAGGAAATGACTGAAAGCACTTCCGTACAGTAATGGCACTTGGTACAGTGAGGGGCGAGGCTGGCACGCAGAGGCAGCTTCTATTGCAACCTCCCCAGTCCCTGCACCTGAGTGGAAAGGGCCATCAGCATAAAATGTGGCATGAAGTCCACATAAATCAACGGAGCGAGAGTTCACCCAGGAGATGCTGGACTTCTGCTGCTGCCGTGCACTCCACTCGTTCACCCGCAGCTTGTTATGAGTTTGCTTGTATAGCCACAGGTATTTATTCCCTGTGTAGGGTGATATCTAATCCTATCTTTAAGACGACAGAAGCATTAGCTCAACCACAAAGGAGGCATGTTTGCACTTCACTGTAAAAGACGCTGATCAGTAAGAAAAGGAAAAGCCAGGTCATTTGGAACTCTGTGCCTTCCGGTGGCAGTGGACAGATTCCTGAGTGTGCAGAGAAGCTGCTCTGGCACTGGAGAGGTGAATAGAGCCAAGAATGAGGCTCATTCCATTTATCCTGACTAGTCTCACACTAGAAAATCTCGTCTTAATGTTCTACCCTTGTCTGCCTGTTTTCACTTGCAGACACACATGTACACCACCACCACCACCACCACACCTTAAACTTATATTCATTATCAGCAACCAGCAGGGATAATTGATAACTTCAGCTCATCTGCCCTTGGGTAGAAAGCGATGTATCATGAAAGTGTTTCTGACCAGTGGCTGCTCTTGATGCTTGGCACCAGCAAGCACACCTGCTCAGTTAGGTTCTCCTGTCTTCTCTTAGTCCACGTGGCTGCCACACCCCGACAGACAGGAACTTGTCTAAAGCACAAATTATGGATGTAGAACCTAGAGCCAGAACACGTGGCTCTATGACTAACTGTGGGGTAGCCTGGAGGGAGCCACTGTAACCCTCTGAGTCCCAGGGACACATTGACAAAACATAAACAGCAGCAACACTCATCTCAAATGAATGTCACTAGGATTTCATTTTCAAGTTCAGAGGGTGATTAACGTATAAGCAATGTGGATGCATATATATATATCTATATACATACATATGTATATATATGGCAATATTGTGTGTCTTTAAAGATATGTGTATTTATATTTTTTATAGAGAACATTTCCTCTGAGTATGGTGAAATTTCTTCTGCAAAACTGTGCTAATTGAGGTCGAAGTCTACCATTGTCTGGATAGTCTTCTGAAGCTTGGACACAAAATAGGCAACTCCCTCCATTGGCAGAGCTTCCCTTCTCTGACCTTGTCTGGGGAATGCAAACCTCCCCACCCCCAACACACACACACACACGCACGCACACGCACATGCACACGCACACGTACACGCACACCCACATGCACGAGCACCTCTACCTGCAGAATGTCACTTAGCCTTGGTTAGATGACGAGCTCAATCTGCTCAATTTCCTATTTCCGAATAAGAACCTGTTGAGCCGCACCTGAGATTCCTGAAGTGCTTTCCGTGCTAAGGAGGCATTTTGGTACCCTAGGTCTTCAGCCAGTGACCTTTGCCCATCTTGGATGTTTCTACTTGTTCCCTGTCTCCCCAAACTATATAAGCCTTGAATCACCCCCAAGTAAAGTTTATCTGCCTCTCTATAGCTGGCTCCAGTGTGGCTTCTTCGCCGGATGTACTCACAGGGCTTCCAAACCCCCGTCCATAGTCTCTGGTCCCTTTGCCCTCCTGGACCATACTCAGCCAACCATCCCCAAGGGCAGGGAGGTCCCCAAGGGCAGGGAGGGTCACACTAAAGTCTTGACCAATCATAATAACTCTTGAGAAACTCTTTGGACAAAAATTACAACTTCTCTTCAGGAGACAGAACTAGTTGTTTCTTCCCCTCAAGAGCAGAGATCACTGCTTTGTTCTCTGAGCTCAGAGGTGATGGTGAGCTCACAGATGTCAAGAGGAGCAGAGAGGTGAGTGGCTCAGACTCTGAAAACCTCTAGGGAAGGCAGACTCCATCTCTTCAAAGAGACACTATATCCAGAAAGTATACATTTTGGGGTGTTTCCTTGAGGTGTAACTTTTCATTGAATGGACATAGGATTCTTGATATAGGATTCTAAAAACCTGAGAAGGCTCCAACGCATGCATGCTTACCTACCATGCTTTTTCTTGACATCCTTTTCTGGTCTGTCCTCTGTGCATGAAAAGCCCTAGAGCAGGGCCTCTCTAACATGAGTTTCCAACTTCCTGGAAACCCTACTTAAAGTGCAGATCCCTGGGTCTCACTGCTAAGAATATTTTCAGGACACATTGGGTTGACCCCTGGGCATGATTCAACTGATGGGTGACCACCAGAAAGAATTGGCTTAGGGTCACTACAGCCCCAGAGTACACTCAGAGTATAACTCAGCCAACCCATCGAACACGTCTGACAAACCAGAGAATGAGCCCTCGCTGACCTCAGTAGCAGCTGCATTAAAGCAGGCAGACACCCACATAACCACTGGAGACAGCAAATGTGGACTGCTCAGCAAAATGACAATTAATACATTTGCTGACACATAATTGTCTTGTCCAATTACAACCCAGACACCAAGTCTTTAATTGCTAACATGAACATTCTGGTAGTTAACATATCAATTCTTAGAAATTGGGGAAATATCAACACACACACACTAAAATTACAACTTTTTTTTTCTTTCCAACTAGAAAAAAATACCAAGAACAAAGATTACATTTATTAATTCCAGACAGAGAGTCAGGCATGAAACAGATTCTTAAAATGACATAAAATCTAAAGTTGGATGGTCTCCTGGATGAGGTCCAAGCCTGGGGGAAGATGACAGTGGTGAAGGCGATAGAATGGAGGTAAGTATGGAAGTGGGGTGAACAGAGGTGTTCACATTAATTCCTTGGTTTCACCAAATGAGCCATGGTGGCAGGCCTAGGCATGATGAAGATTCCCCATGTATTTTGCAAACTTTCTATTAGTCTCAAGCAAGCACAAAATCAAAACTCTATTTGCAAAGCACAGTTGTCGTTTGCAGACACCAGGGAACTATTGCATCAGGGCTGCTGAGGCCCAGGAACTGCAGTTGGGCTCCTGTACCTTGTCTACAGTGTAACAGAGTTGCCCAGGGCTCTGTGTGTGGAACAGGCTCCTCAGGTCTCTCAGCTGCTTGGGAAGTAATAGTAGTAATTGCTTTGTGGGATCATTGTAAAGGAACAAAACGTATTAGGAGTTGAAATATGTATGGTCCCTAGTCAAGACATGAAAGCACACGGACACTTCTTACTATGGTGAGCAAAACACCTCGGGTTCTTCCTGTGAAAACTGGGAACGAGAGTTACATAGAGTCCCTGTTCTATTGCTGTGAAGAACCACCATGACCAAGGCAAGCCAACTCTGATTGGGGGCTTGATGATAGTTTCGCAGGGTTAGCACTTTATCATCATGGTGTAGACCATGAAGGCACCCATGGTGCTAGAACAGTAGCTAAGGGCAGCATCCTGACCCACAGACTATGAGAGCCACACTGAGCCTGGTGTGGGCTTTTGAAACCTCAAAACCCACCCCCAATGTCACATTCCTCCAATAAAACCACACCTCCTAATCTTTCTATCCCTTCTCAAACAGTGCCACTCCTTGCTAACTAATCATTCAAACGTGTGGGCCTCTTGGGGCCATTCTTATTCAAAGCCACCACGGCGATAATGAAATGAACCAGGGAAGTTCTCCCCAGTTTGTGTCCATGGAACACTTTAAATAGAATATTGCACAGGCTAAGCACCCATTACGCCTCCACTGTTGATACTATTGTTATTAGTCAAAACTGATGACTTCAGAGTTATGAAGATTTCCTATTAGCCATAATCTGCCCCTCCAACAGTTTCATATGCACATCAGAGAATGAGAAGATGAACCCCCAGTGGAGCTTAATAATCTGGCTCCTTTTCTTGGGAAGTTAGAAGCCTCCCTGTTTTGAGAGCCTGGTTTTCACATGCTAACACGTGATAAAGAGGATGAGAGCAGCCATTGATTTATGCAGCTTCCAGGGAGAGCTGCCTCTAGGCTCCACAACTTTCCATTCTTTGCTTATATTCTCCTGTAAGTCCGCTTTATTTATTCTCTGATTTTTTTTTTCCTGGTGATGAAATAAACCTACCGGAAACTCTAAATGCCCAGTGATCTGAATCCAGAAAGAAGGGTGGCTTCTTGCCTGTGAAGTTAGAACTCAGATCCAGAGCCCAGTCTCAAAGCCCTAGCAAGGGTCGTGACCGTCCCTAAACAATCTTAGTAGTCAAGAGGGCAGCACTCCTGCAGGATTGGCAGGATTCACCTCACCTACCCGTACCAGGTGCCAGAGGTGCCATTCAAATGAAATCCTATGAGAACAGAGACTGTTTCCCCTTTTAAAATATATGTGAATATGGCCTCTTCACAAAGGTAATGGATGCTGGGACTTGAAGCCAGCATATGTTCACTGTAATCGCGTGTATTTTTAAATTGATGATCGCAGTTGTCGGAGCAGATGTAGAAACTTCAGGAAGAGAGAAGTCAGCCTGCTCTCACCTCCTCGCCAACTTGGCTGCTGCGTGCAGCTGTCTGGGAAATCAGCCATAGACGTGGATGGACCTCTGGGCCCCTTGACCAACACACAAGTTTGACTCTATCTGCCTGTAGTTTTTAGGTGCTTATTTTATGCCAGGCATTGCACGAGGTCCCCGATTATAAATTATTTGCGCTTTATAAAAACCAGCAATAGACTCCATGGTATAATTCTCACCATTTTTTCCTTATCTGTTAGTATATGTATGGGTGTGCAAGTGCACACATCCAAAGTGCACAACTGGAGGCCAGAGGAAAATTTTGTGGAATTAGTTCTGTCCTTCTTCCTTGCGTTCCCAGAATTGAACTCAGGGCTTCATGCTTGAATGGAAAGGATTTTTCCTATCAGCTGAGCCATCTTGCCTGTCCAACGTTCTGACATTTAAAACAATAAGAAGCTATACTGTCTTCCCATGGCAATGAAAATAAGTAACAGATAGGGCCAAACCCATAAACAGGACATTTATAACATCTCTACTAACACTAGGGAACAATGCAGACAAGGGGGGCACCAGAATACAGGAAGGAGGGCCTCAACACACCTTATTTGGGGCAAAACTCAGCGATTGAAACCATGAGCTCACAGAAAGCATGGATGATCCCAGTGGTCTGCACAAGGCTGGCCTCCTGAATGGTTAGACATGGATGCATGTGGGGCAGGGGACCTATCCTCCAACGTTCCAAGAATTATGTTCTTACTGCTAGAATCGGGGCAGGGGGAGGAAATCAGAGTTTGGTTACTTACCCCCTCCCCCAACACCCTCAAGGTTCCAGGGGATAGTTTCAACTCAACTGTAACATTGACCATCCTGATTAAACTAGATGAGTGGAAAAAACAAAGCCAAAGGCCATGTATTCGGGAAAGGGATGGGTAGGGAAGGTGGGGGAATTGATAGGGATGAGATGGAGATAAGAGGGAGGAGAGAAAGAGTAACCAGAAGGTGTCAGACTTCTTCTCACTGTGACTCCTGAATTATTGTAAGCCAGTTTCAACAACAGACTCCAAAGCTGTCAGATTCAGACTCTTTGTGTAGAGTTGTGTCCCAGTGGTGCATCAGCCCAATAGGATAGCTTATGCCATTGGGGAAAAAAACAGTCCCCACAACTCCAAGGCTTATCATATGCCTTATCACAGCCTCATGGGTACTGTGGGTTGACATCTGCTGAGACTGGTACAGTGAGCATCTCCATAGATAAGGACAAGACATCGCTATGGGGCTCTGCTTACTAATTCAGTGCTCACCCGGGAAGGGACAGCCATGACTTCTGCTTGCAACACATGACAAAGTAACAGTCAACAGCTTGGCAGGCAGAGTCAAGCCATGAGCCCTCAAGATGGATCGGTAGGATGTGTTTGACACATGCGACTAAATGCCACCATTGTCATGCTACTTGGTTTCCATGTAACGTTCGACATTTGATAAACTGTGTGTCTTTACAATTGGAACACTCATTGCAAAAGAATAGATTGGTCCCATACCAGCTCATAGGCAGGATCTAGAAAAAAAAAGTATTTATTTTTATATACTGTTTAAGCTTAAAATGTCTTGGGGGAATGTCTTATTTAAACAATATTAATGAACCTTTCCCCCTTCTTTGTTTTTCTGGTAACCATTTCCTAAATGTAAATTCTTAGATTATCAGTCTCATTAATATAAGATATACTAAGTTATTAACAGAACTGATCAGTCAAAACTATGAGAGACTTGCCCTCTGGGTTATTCCTCTCGATTCCTTATTTTAAATTGTGTCCTACAGACTGAACCTGGGACCAGGCAAGCACTTTATGACTGAGCCTCCCCCTAGCCACCAACACTTCTGTTGTTTCCATAGCTGGGGTAGTTCCCTGGCCCTTTAATATGGAGCCTGTTTCTTTGTGGCCTTTTCTGGGGCAGTCTCTGATTCCCTTCCCCCCCCCCCCCCCCCCCGCCCCAGAAGACTTTTAATGCCAGGCTTCTTGTCCTTCGGAGGCTGCCAAACACCTGCTGATTCACATGTTGGGGACAGAGACTGTTAGTGCCATCAGCCTCCATCCAAGCGTTCCAGGGAGGCAGCTCCTGCATCACTTCCAGCCGAACTATGACAAACTCACACCTGAGACTGGCATCACTGTAGCTGCAAGCAGGCACTCCCATGCCATAGACCCAAGAGAAGAAATTGATTCCAAAAGAAACCTCAATGTGTTCCTCCAGGAGGGGAGGGCTAAGGACTGGTTCCTGTCACCGTGATCAATGTGTGTCCATACACTTATGCTTCTTGAGGATCCAGACTCTTGATCAAGATATTAAATGTTATATCATTCAAGAAACATTCATCTTTATGGCCTAGAACTCTCCCACATGTCAAAGAAGCTAATAATATATCCTCAGAATAAAAGCATAATAGGTGATTATAAAAGATTATTGTTCCTAAACCTCAGGGGTGTAGACCTTCAAGATTATAACTACTCTGTGGATTTTTTAATCTCTCCCCTATAAATCCTGTCATATCCGATGCAAGATCCTTAAACTGGGAAATTATTTTATCAGGTAATTGTTTCACTAAGACACCAACACTTGACACAGTCGTGACGCAGACTCTTTACCCTCTAAGAGCTCTCAGGGGTCAGAGTTCAGCTCTGTCTGACAGAGAAAACATGCACTTTAGTGTTCTTTGGAGCCCTGAACATGGAGTTATTCAAAGCAAGGTCATTAGGCTCCAATTTATATTTCTGTTGTTACATTCTTGCCTGTGAAACTAATCCTACCCAATCCATCTCCCGTTCAAAAGATAAATACTTGGTGGTTTTCAATAGAGCTAGAAGAAAAGGCGATTTCAATTAATCTCACTAAATATCACCGTGAGTGTGCAATGATTTATTTTCTTCATTCCAAAGGGAGGATTTTTTTATATGCCTCCATAAACTGCTGTTTGATACTGTGCCTAGCTCCCATTGATAAGTAAGGTTTATAAGACATGAAAACAGCAACCTCTAGAGCTATTTCAGCAGTCTGGGGTTTGCCCCAGCCCACTTGGAAAGTAGGTGTTCTCTGAATCACCCTTGAAAAGATGGCATTAGAGATCTTAAGTGAGCGTCCGTTGTCTGTCCGATGCCCAAGGCTGCACAAACGTAAGCACTCCTTCATTTGTCCATGTATTTCAGGTGAGTGGAGAGCAAAGCACAAATCATCGTAAGTCTGAATGCCCGGAATGCGTTTGAACTCAACCATGCACAGATTCAAGGATGTCAGTAAAGTACGTAGCATCAATTTCTTCCTATTTAAAACATGCCCGAGAAGTCAGGCCTCGTATCACCTGACTCCCGCGACCGGGAAAATAAACGGCGCACTATTGAAGTTGGTGTCTCCTCTCTGCCGAGACAAGGAACAAATTGAACAGAGTACAGAGGTCAGAGAGCCTTTCCAGGTTTTAAAATTTCCCCCAAGCACCGTGCAGATGGTGAGCCCTGGCTAATTACTATCTGTCTCCAACACCCCAGCGCTTGTCACTGCTGTGACTCCACACCAGGGGTTCCGATTCCAAGCCTATCAGCCAGGGCAGACATCGGGACCTGCGCATAAGTAATTCGGCCCACTGAGTCGTGCGGGTGAATGGGTGAATTCATGAGATGAATTTGTGCGAGCATCAGGAGGAAATATGAGCTCACAGATGGATAATTTATGAGTGGGAGTTTAGCAGATGTTTTTGGAGCCCTCTAAGGCAGATGCCCATCAGGGGATAAAGTCCACTGGCTGAGTTCTTTTACTATGTTGCTCTCCCATTTGAAGGTCTTACTCATTTTATCCTTGTAAGCCTTCCTGTCTACTGTGGCCAAATTGAGGAGTGATGATCTTGGATAATAATCTGCAGAGGAATTGTCCATCTTTCTCTAACATAACCCCATTCCCAAGGAAAGGGTACCCACCCCCATTCTATTATTCCAGGGAAACAATTTCCCTTCCACAGCCAAGTTCTCATACAGACTGCTTGCCTAACCAACAACAAGGAACTGAACTCCAGCTATAGAGGTGTTATGTCCAAAGTCAGGCGGGGTGTGTTGGGGGACACTCCCCTCCCTCTAAGCATTCTAACACAGAAGTGAAGGGGGAGGGGTGGAAGTGGAGTCTAACCAGTATCATTTGGTGGGGCCCATCCCTGTCTCCCCTGAAAGATGCAACAGCAAGAAACAAATAGCCAGAAACCAATTTATTCTTTAGCATAATTTGCTTAGCAACTTAGCATAATATGCTTAGTGATGGCTTGATTAACTGGAATTAAATAATAATCCCAATTATTCAGGAGGCTGAGGCAGGAGGATTGCACACTCAGGGATAGCCAAAGCTACAGAATTGAGCTACAGAGTGAATTCAAGGCCAGCTTGTTCAAATGAGACCACCTCCCACCTCGAAAAGTACTCAAGTTCCCTAAGTTACATTTAAAATAAACCTCAGAGGCACAGTTTGCTTAATGTGTACAAGGATCTAAATTTAATTTTTAGTACTCCCCTCCAAAAATTACATCTACTGACTAAATGCAGGCAACAGACAGAAAGTATGAAAGAAGCTACAAAACTAGGTGGATTTTTTTTTCTTTTTAGTTGTAATTCTTACAAATTCATTTCTAATCTTTGGTGGTGGATAAGTACGTAAATGTAATATTTGACAGTGAAAGTGTCAAATCCAGTGTGAAGCTCCACAACTTCGGAATGGCTATTCTAACTCTGGGAGTTCATTGCGGGTGTATAGACTGCAGGTCTGGTTCATTTCAGCATGTCGTGGTTTTATAATAAAGTTGGTAAATATTTAGGAAAGTATTCATTTGCCAAGTTGTTGCTTCTTGAACCTGTTGCTGAGATTTGGGATCAACTGCATGCAGTGAGAAAGTTTTATGTCCTTCCAAAGCTGAGTACTGACAGAAGCCCAGGCACCCCACAGACATTTGTCACTGGATCTCAGAAGCTCTCTGCTTCCCTCCCTCATCAGAGCCAACACCCAGCATCAGACTCCCAGCTGGAACTCACAATCCATCAGCAGGAAATTCCCATCATCCACCATTCATCTGTTTTCTCTAAGGGTCACATTCTTCTGCCTTCAGCCAAAGCTCAGGGATGAATAGAGTTGTCCCTATACATGAACCCACTCCTGGTCCACAGGGCTGGGGGGGGGGGATGGTGCATGCTCATCCTCATGGCCCCCTAAGACCATTTCTCCTCTTTCTTCCTCAAGGCTCGACTCATTGAAGATGCAACTGACTAAATGTCCTTGTCATCTCTTAGGGAAAGGCCACACCTTGTTATTCAATGAGTATAAGCTTTGAGGTTTTTTTTTTTTCAAAAACCTACTTTAATTATGGTTCTGCAACAACTTCCCTTCTAGGCCACCACCCACCAGAGGTAGGGGAAAGAAAGGTTAACAGGAAAGGGGGGTTGTGGACCTGTTTATAAATAGTTCTTTGATGTGATTCCAGTCTTCATTGTCAGAAGTCCAGACCACTAGCAAAACGCCAAACACAGTTCAGCAGCGGCAATTCAGTCCACTTGGCAAACACCAAACACGAATCATCAGCAGTGGGTCCATCCAGAAGAGCCACTAGTTGTCACGCATCCACAGAAGTGTCAAGAAGCAGCTGGAATTACACCAGAAGTTCTCTGTGAAGTCACTACAAGTAAAAGGTCAGTGAAGAAAACAAGGGGAACCTACGCAAGCGTGTCATCAGTGAAGACCAGTGTCAGCAAAACCCAACGAAGACCAGCAAAGAGTCGCAAGGTGAACCAATGCAAGAGAGTTGTCCACTGTTTGTTGGGTTATACTTACACTCTTTCCAAACATCATGTGTCCTCTTAAGTGTCCACTCCAGCAAAATATCACATGCCCTTTCACCAGCAGCTTTCAGAAAGGCATCACTTGTTTGTTCTCAGCCAAACATCCTCTCGTGTGTCTGCTTCAGGAAACCATCCACTCATAAGACAGCTTCCAGAGAAACATCAAGAGACACAACTGAGTCTCCAACGAAACCAGAAATTCGCACTTCAAGTGAGGACAAGGGCCTCTAGCTTTCATCTCTATACCACTTATCCATCACCTCGGTGCCTTCACCAAACACACAAGTATTCTGGCTAAACTGCTCCCTTTTCAATCCCTTGACCTGAATTCCCACACACAACAGCATCTTCCTGTAGCCAGCCTCTGCCAGGCACTCTTAGCTTTGCAATATAAAATCAAAGAAGAACCTCATTCCATCTTCACTGCCTCTGTGCTCACTGCCCCTGTACTCACTCACTGCTTCTGTGCTCACTCATTGCCCCCCGTGCTCACTGCTCCTGTGCTCACTCATTGCCCCCCGTGCTCACTGCTCCTGTGCTCACTCACTGCTCCTGTGCTCACTCACTGCCCCTGTGCACACTCACTGCCCCTGTGCTCACTCACTGCCCCTGTGCTCACTGCCCCTGTACTCACTCACTGCCCCTGTGCTCACTCACTGTCCCCCATGCTCACTACCCCTGTGCTCACTGCCCCTGTGCTCACTCACTGCCTCTGTGCTCAGTGTCCCCGTGCTCACTGCCTCTGTGCTCACTGCCTCTGTGCTCACTGCCCCTGTGCTCACTGCCCCCGTGCTCAGTGCCCCCGTGCTCTCTCACTGCCCCTGTGCCTGCTGCCCCTATGCTCACTGCCCTTCTTTTCTGGTTTGGTTTCCTCACTCCTCCCTTCAGTCACTTGCTGGCTGCTCTCTACCCCTTTTGTCCCTTCCTGGCACAGTCACACTGTGTGACACAGGTTCCTTGTAAGCTGAGCACAGTGTCCACTTGTGTTTTCTTTCTTGACCTCTTTTGCTGTTCTTCGCATTCAGGCATTCAGTTAATGGAGGCCCCTCAGCTTATAAAAATAGCATGTGTCTCCCCAGCTCTATCACAAATAAGACTCTTTGTACCTCCCCTCTCTGTCTAGAGCAGTCCTCACCTACTCTGCCTGCTTTATCTGACCTAGCCCTTCACCCTTCAGCTCTTTGCTCTCTCACGTTCCTTTCATTTTCCTTTGAATTTTATTGAGTTGAAATTTACAAATAGCAAGTCAATGGTACATGACCCATCCATGATGCTGTACAACCCCAACTACCCCATTTCCAAAACATTCTATTATCACAACAGCAAATCCCAGGCCCAAGCTGGCCATCACTCCTATATTGACACCTTTGTCCAAGATCAGCTGAGCAAAATGTCTGAGTACTTATCTCTGAGTGTGTTTCTGTCTTGTGTGTTCACTGCTGTACTGGCAACAGAGAGCTTTAAGTACTACAATTGGTAATATGTGTTGAAGTCCAGTACAGTGGTAGATACAACATTGCTTTAGATAGCCTTAGTCTCTTGTGGGTTGACGTGGCTTTTAGCATTGCTTCTCTGTTTTTGTAAAGAGCACATCTTTGAGACTTTGATGGAGTTAGCACTGACTCTGGCAGATCATCTGGGGTGGTGTGGACATTCTAACTCTACTGGTGTTCTCATGTTCACCCATGTGTCTTTGATTTTATTCCTTCAGTGTTTTGTAGTTTACAGTGTGCAAGCCTTCCATCCCCTCACGGCTGTGTGGGCTATCTGCTGTTACTATTGTAAATGGGATTATTTTCTTCCTTCCCTCCTAGGTTGTTCATAGTTGATATATCAAAATATAACCAGTTTCACAGGTTGATTTTGTTTCCTGAAACTTTGCTGAATTAGTTGCTTTTAAAGTAGCTGTGTGGGGATCTTCTTTTGTGGTGCTTTCCATATCTAATCTTATGTTACTCACAGCCAGACTTGAGGTTGTCTCTTCTATTATAATCTGCAGGTCTGTAACCCCATGTTCTTGCCCAACTTCTATGGCTATGGTTTTCGCTAACAAGTTGAATGGAAATGTCGGGGTGGACATCTTCTCTTCCTTGTTGCTCTTTCAGGAAAGATGTTCAGTTTTCTCCAGAGTATAGCATTTGTTGGACTGTCTGTTTCTATGGTGTCTCACACCCATACCTCTAACCTTACGATTCAAAAGAACAATGATGAAAGTCAGGGGTTGATGCTGAGTTTAAACTGCTGCAGGTCAGGGGATTGACACTAGTTAAGAATGCTGCTGGTCAAAAATGATCTCTAATAGAGAGCTCTAATTTTCTTTTCCAAGAGTATTTCTTTATCTGGAATAGGGCAAGAAAAATGACATTGTCTAATTAAATCAGTCAAGGAAAAAAATTAGAAAAATAGAAACTATAACAGATATTCCATCCTCAGGGATCCATCATGGGCACCTTTTTGTGAGGAATGGATGACACCAGGAACTGCCAGCTTTTCTTAATGATAATATAAGGCCCTGGCATCCAAAAGTCAAAACTATGAGTATAAAAGAAGTGACAACATTGTCCCTTTAAATTGAGGGTTTTATTGTTGTTGTTGCTGATGTTGCAATTGTTGTTATCGTTTTTATGAATAGACACACAATGGTGGATTCTAAGGGAAAAAATATGAATTCAGCAGGAAAGTCAATGATTAAAACAAGGAAGTTGAAGTAAAAGCAGAAAACAGTTGATCTGCTTGCCCATTCTTTGCTTCTAAATGAACATAGTGAGCCTTTCTGTTAAAGACCAAAGGAAAGGTACAGTCCTGCAGACATTATTTGAGTCTCATGGCCACTGGCAAGCATGGAGTGTCTTTATTAGGAGAGTTCATCACTGCTTACTCAATAGACAGATACTCCCTGTGGCCGTCTATTGTAACCATTTCTAGGAAAGTTCCCTTACTGTGTCTCCACACATGTCGATAGCTTTCATTATCCATAAATCAAGACAACACTGCTTTCATCAGAGTTTTAGGCCATTCCTGTTAATCAATATGAAAACCAAAAGATTAATGTCCCTTAGGTTTCTTCTTCCCGTGTACAATGAAGACATTGCAACTAGGATTGACTCAGACCATCTTCTTCTAAGGCTTCTCACTAAGACAGATTGGAAGTTACTTGTAGCTCATTGTCAGATTTACCACCACCACCATTATCACCTTCACTATCACCACTACCATTATCACCACCACCACCATTATCACCATTACCACCACCATCACTACCACCACCACCACCAACAACAACAACTGCCATGGACCGGGCTCAGTGGGCCCTCCTCAATCTGTGCAAATCATTGTCTCAGACAGATGGGCATAGAGCCGGCAGGAATGGGGCTGACAAACAGACGCGACAGGAGAGAGTGTGTGTTGAATCTGAGTGTAATGTCCAAATAGAAAACAGACTTTTTTATACAGAAGAAAAAAACAAGAAAAGCCAGGCGGGACACATGCCAAGTTACAGTGACACAAAACAAAAGGAATGCATACATCAAAAGATGGAGGGGGACCAGGCCATTTAGAATGGAGCCAGGTGTAATGCTAGTCTATTGTTAAACCCACCACCAGGGGTTCTTAGTAAATACCTGATTATGTTGTTCCTTTGGGCCTAGTGAAGAAACCTGTCCCAGGGGGATTCCCTAACGCTTTCATGGTTAACCCATCAATTCACCTATTCACTAGGCCATTGTGTATTCCCTTGTTTGGTTGAGACTCGGCTATTGTCCTAAGTAATCACTCTGCAGACCAGCCCGGATCTATTCTAGCTCTGTTCTTTGTAATGCCTAATTAGTTTCACTGTCTCTACTAGGATTTTCTAGGACTTTGGAACTTTGGTGGAGGCTTACCTATGTCAAAATTCAATCTTTAATGGCACTTATAATAAAACAATACTGAAAGAGAGCATACACCATACTAATGCGGGGACAGGGTTTGAGTATACGGGCTATGAGAATGCCAAGGTTCCAGGAGGCTGAGTTTCCTTGGAACTCTTTGCCTCGTGACTGCCTCCAGGCCTTTCGACCCCAACAGGCAGACTTCACTGGAGTGGGCGTAGCAACCAACACCACCTTCATGTATTAGTACTTACTGTTTCTACAAACCTAACTTTTCATATGGACCTTTGAGCACATCTGATTTTAGAGTTGATAATTCTTCAGAGGTCATGTGAATGGTTTCATTGTACTTTAGAAGAGTAAACCCTTTCATTGTGATCTCTTTCAATGGATAGCAGACAACCTCATGAGAATCTTGACAACATCATGATAACTCATGGGACAGAAGATGGATCTGAAGCAAAACCAAGGCCTGAGTGACTAACCCTGTGAAGTCAGAGGACACTAAACAGATCAAGGTTGACTAACTCTCAGAAGCCACTAGCAGAAGCAAGGACATGAGAGACATGTGACTCCCTGTGAAGCCACCCAGAAATCAGGAGACATGGGTGACCAAGTGTCGGAAGCCATGTGTCTTTGCTGTGTCGATGTTTTGAGACATGGCCTTTAATCATTGCAGTCAAAGTACCTGGCCCATCATCTAAACCCATACAATGCTCATTTTATTAAGGAGCACATTGTCCTGCTGAGTCTCTCATCTTCTCATCTCAGCAGTCCTCTGAGAGCACAGACCTCATTTAGTCCACAGTGAATATTAAACCTAATTCAAACATCATCTTCTTGAAGCTTTGCCAGAGCCTTCACAAATGTCTGGCTCCCTTTAGCTTTTAAGATATGTTCATGATATTCATTAATTTAAAGATCATCCATAATTATTCATGAATGAATCAATAAGTGAAGAAACACATAAGCAAACCACTGTTTGTAGATGACTCCACATTTTTCTTCACCTAGGCCTTCCTATATTTATCTACCATAATGCCAAAAATCTTCTGGATAATGACTGCCTTCTGTCATTTAAAATACAAGGTCCAGGCTGGAGAGGAGGCTCAGTGGTTAAGAAAGACCATTGCTCTTGCAGAGCACCCATATCAGATAACTCACAACTTATCTATAAAAAATACAAATTTTAAAGCATTTTGGACTTTATTTGGGGCCTCTCTGGTCTTTAAAAACACTGAACAGCCACACACAAGACAAGTTTACCTAGTCCCCAGTGCCCTTATTAATCTCCTGACTGTGGCATATTATGGTTCTAAGACCATTCCTAAAATTCAACTTTTAATATGTATTTTTAGTGAGAGATGTAAATAGTCATGGCACAGACCTCCTATCATATGCAAATAAAGAAGGATTTAGGAGCCTGACTTTGGTCATAAATTCTCAGAGACAAATGACAAGTCTGATAACTCTTGCTGAAAAGAAAATCAAAACAAGTAGAAAATACTGCTGGTAATAATAACTATGAAAGTGTGTGTGTGTGTGTGTGTGTGTGTGTGTGTGTGTGTGTGTGTGTAAAACTGGCATTTGAGGCCATTAAGTGCTTTAATGTTTATGAAATGTTAGATCAGAGGATGATGCTCCTGAATGCTGATGACTGAAATTGCATGCATTTACCGAAAATTGAGATCATAAAATTAATTTATTAAGCAGAATATAGAATGGCAGTTTCCCATCATGAGGTGACACTCTGGTCTTGTTCTAAAAGTTCATTTTGGATAAAGTCTCATGCAAACTTAACATGCTTCAAACAAGACACAGTTGTGAGCTCACCTGGAGCATCATAGCCCCCCACCCACCCATCTAGTTATTATTAGCATTTATTGATGACAAGCCATACATACTGTGACCTAACCACTGCGTGTGCAATATTTCTATTTAGTATTCATAACAGATTGGACTTGGGTTGGGAAAAACCATTAAGTCGGTAAAGAGCTTAATTTGCAAGCATGAGGATCTAAGTTTGGTTCCTAGAACTCACACTCAAAAGCTGAGCATCATGGCACACTCCCAGCCCTGGGAGGCAAGGACAGGGCGGATCCCTGCAGTCCACTGGCCATTCATGTTTGTCTACTTGAAAGGACAGTGATAAACTCTGCCTCGAAAATCAAGATGAGAAAATGACCAGAGATGCCAAAGAGTGGCAACTCTGGTCATTCTCTGGTGTCGTGGTGTACACATGAGCATACACACAATGACAAAGAGACTTCTGCAACAGGGAAATACAGACAGAGAAAGGCTCAGAAACTACATTGTTGACTGTTGATGGACCTAATCCCAGACCCCTAACCGTTGTGCCCTCTGCCCTGGTAAGCACTGGCAGTCTGTAACTCTTGTTGTTTAGGCCAAATGCAAGCTTCTGATTCACATTTCATTTCTCTTACTTTTGTTACCATAATCTGACGTTTTCAGTGGGATGGCCTCTTGAATCGCCTTCCATTAGAGATTTTTTCTGGACTTCATGTAAACTCTCCATTCACTCTGTCATCCTGGACTTCTTCATTCAGCCATTTCTCATCCCCACGAGCATCTGTTTGACTACAGTACCAAGTAAAGCACACAAAGCATTGCTGCAGACTCAGAGAGTTGGGATTCAGAAGAGAAATAATGGGTAAACGCATTAGAAAGGCATTGCCTAAAATGTTAGGAGATGGACCACAGGATGATGGGGGAGGCTTACCCATGGGGACCACTGGATGGTGGAGGAGGCTTACCCACATGGACTGCTGGATGGTGGGGAAGGCTTAGCCGTGGATAGACCTACAGGATGAGATCCTGATGGGTGAGCTTCTGCCTGAGCTGAGCTGTGAAGACCAATGGGGAAAGAGCATAGGTGGATAATGAGGTTGTATCTGGGTTTGGGGGCAGAGTTTATAGATGGAAGGAATAATGTGTGAGGATCCTAAACCAGTAGCGTGAGTGCTGCCAATTATGAATAGCTAAGTATCTGGTGTAGCTTACGGCCATGGGACCTGAGAATCTTGGAAGTATTTTCTGTTACCTGTAAAGAGCCGTCAACAAAGCTGTGGGATATCGCTGGAAACGTCATTCAACCTGGCTTTCAGGGATATCTCTCTCTCTCTCTCTCTCTCTCTCTCTCTCTTAGACTGAGTGTATATGAGTGTGAACATCCGTCCTCATCACCTGCTGGAAACCTCTCATGTCTTCCTTGCAGTGGACTGCAGCATAAAACAAACCTCTGACTTCTTCCCTTGTACTGAGGAAGGTCAGGGAAGCCTCCCTCCTATGCCCCTGTTCCCCTCCCTCCCTGCACATCTTGTGATTTCTAAACCCCCTGAACCCCCTGCAGCATCACCTCCCAGACTCTTCTTTTTTTTAAGATTTATTTAATTATTTTATGTATATGAGTACACTGTAGCTGTACAGATGGTTTGTGAGCCATCATGTGGTTGCTGGGAGTTGAACTCAGGACCTTCAGAAAAGCAGTTAGAGCTCTTAACCGCTGAGCCATCTCTCCAGCCCAGACTCTTCTTGAATGAAGCAACAGGATGAGCAAACTAAAACCATTACAGAAACAAAATACGTGAGCCACCCTAGTGCGTTCCGGACAGCAGAGCTACAAAAGACATCTCCAATGACCCCATCCACAATCTCACTGCCTGAAAATCATCTTTGATTTCTTAATTCTAAATTATGACCAAAGGTCAGAGGTAATCCGGTTCCTCGGCATTCTAAAACAGAAAACTGATCAGGGGCTGAATTTTAGTGCACACCGTAGAAGTAGCACAAACAGGAAGACCTTCTGCCCAATTCAGATCCCTTAGTCCTGGGAGTCTTGGGGATCTCCAGGGACATGGCTGTGTATCCTACATCATTCATCTAGATAAAACAGCCATTCTGAGTCTGTGAGGAACCAGTAGACCATAGACAACTCACCCTCCACTGAGCCTTGCACTGTCTCAGCTTGTATGCATCTAGAACCATCTATCTGGCATCTATAATACTCTCCATCTATGGTCTGAAATACTTTCTGCAAATCAGCTAAGACGTCACCTGATGCAAGGAGAATGGGCAGAAACCAAGACACTCAATGTGAAGTCTGCGGCTCCTCTTACACACAGCCTTTAGGGAACTGTGATGGTTAGCATTAACAACTAGGATGTAGAGTCTCCTAGGAGATGCTCCCAGTACAGCTGGGATGGATGGTTTAACCTCTAGCCTTACCTGTGAGGGATTATCTGCCCATACTGAACCATGAATTTCGAGCCACACAAAACCATTCTTACTTATGTTGCTTTTGTCAAGGTTTTTTTTTTTTTTTATCACAGCTATGGGGGAAAACACACACACACACACACACACACACACACACACACACACACAACCTAGCTTTCATTTAAATAAAGCCTTTTTTATTCATGGGGCAGAGAGGTACCAGATACCAATACACCTGACTGAATGATTAGAGAATGGTCAGAATATGTGAGATGGGAAGACCCGCAGAAAGGCATCAGAAACCGGCTCAGCCACATGTATGCATAGAGAATTTCCTGGATGTGAGTCTTTACTTATGAGAATCTTAGCAGACGCAGTGCCCTCCGAAAGGCTAAGAAAAGCCCTGATTAAGATGTATCTTCAGTGATGGGGGAAAATCTGCTTCCCAGGAAGAAAGTGGATCTGCAGACGCCATCTCCCTTCAGATGGGTTTGATGCTAATTGCTCATTCAGGTGTGAATCCCTTCCATCTGACACCGCTGAAAGTTGCTTTCTGATGTACCTGCAACTTTTTGAGATTTTACTCACCCTGCAAAGTGGCGCCTGCTGCCTCCAGCAAAAGACACCGAGCTGTTTATTGCCTGGCTGTGCAGATGCTGCTGGAGGGAGAACTGAACAACACAGCTCTCTCAGAGTTATCTTTGGGTAGCACAAGCTGCCAAGCCCAGCTCCCAACCATGGTCTGAGAGCACTTTGCAAAAGTGTAGTTAGAGATTTCGCGCACATCCAGGCTTAATGAGACTGGGCTGAAATGGAAGTTCTGCCGCACCCTTTTGTCAATATCTAAGCAGGGATGTTTATCTCCTGCCTGGTGGCTTATTTCACGGTATATACAGTCTCTGTGTTTTATTATCAGTAACAAACCTCAACATCTCCCACAATGTGCAAATCACAGTCAGCAATTCTTCTCAGGATGGAGATGTACCCAAGAGTAAATAGCACCTAGTTTGTCCTAAATGTTCTTCTTGCATTCCTTGGGGGAGACAAACAGATGCACACATATAGTAACTACTTCTAGTCTTTGATTTGTGCTGAGTTAATTCTAGAAATATCTAAAAATTGACAGGTTTGCAAGGCGCTGTCTGTCACATACATGCCAGGAGAGTAAATGGAGGTGCAGAGATTAATTCGGGGTCCGGTTGCCTAAGAAGTCCTGCAAGCCTCATTATATTTCTATTCTGCACTTTTTAATTTGAATAACACCAAACTTTATTTAGGGTTCCCCTGGGTATCCCCCACCCCACCCTGGACATCAAGTCTCTACAGGATTGGGCACATCCTCTCCCAGTAACAAGGCAACCTTCTGCTATATACATGCTGGGGACCTTGGACCAGCCTGCGTATACTCTTTGTTTGGTGGCTCCGTTTCTGAGAGCTCCCTGGGGTCTGGGTTAGTTGACAATGTTGGTCTTCCTATGGGATTGCCATCCCCTTCAACTCCTTCAGTCCTTCCCCAAATTCTTCCATAGAGGTCCCCGACCTCCAACCAATGCTTGGCTGTGGGTATTTGCATCTGTCTGAGTCAGCTGCTGATAGAACCTCTCAGAGGATAGCCATGCTAGGCTCCTACCTGCAAGCACAACATAGCATCAGGAATAGTGTCAGGGATTGGTGCCTGTCCATGGGATGGATCCCAAGGTGGGCCAGTCACTGGTCAGCCATTCCTTCAGTCTCTGCTCCATTTTGTCCCTGCTAGAAATCCTAAGTGGGGTAACCCAGACCAAAAAGGACATGCATGGTATGCATTCACTAATAAGTGAATATTAGCTAAAAAATCCAGAATACTCATGATACACCCCACAGACCCTAAAAAGTTAAAGAAGTAAGGCCCAAGTAAGGAAGCTTAAATACCTCTTAGAATGGGAAACAAAATAATCATGGGAGGTAGAGAGAGGGAGGGACCTGTGTGGAAGAGGAGTGGGGGAGGGGAAAGGGGGCAGGATTAGGTATGGGGCAGTGGGCAGGAGAGACACCCAGAGGGCCAGGAGAATGAATGGAAATATGCAACAGTGGGGGGTGGGATGGGGGAACCTCTAGAAAATCCCACAGTCCTGGGATGGAGGAGGCTTTCAGGACTCAATGTGGGTGACCTTAGCCAAAATGCTCCAACAGTGAGGAGATGGAACCTGAAGAGACCACCTCCAATAGTCAGGTAGGACCTCCAGTAGAAGGACAGGGACACCAACCTACCTACAAAACCTTTAACCCAAAAATTGCTCCTGTCTAAAAGACATGCTGCATTTTTTTTATCTTTAAATTTGAATAAAATCAAAACTGACTGTGGTGTCTCACGTCTATCACTCCAGCACGAGGAAAGAAAGCGGCAGGAAAATGGTGCTGCATTGGAACTACAAGCTCCAACTACACTAGCAGACTTCAGGCTAGTGAAGGTCACACAGTGAGACTCTGTCTCATAAAGAGCATTGGATACCAGATCTTGAACCACTGGATATTCAGTGCGGTCTGGGGACAGCAATCTATAATAGCAGTGATTTTTGTTTTGAATGAGTGGATTTACTACATAAACATCAAGCAAAATTAAACAAATAAATAGCAAGGGACAGATAGAAAGAGCAGCCATGTGAAGTCACCGATGCACAGCACTGGAGTAGAGTGGCTGGCAATGCAGACGATGACAGGGACTTACAGCATTCCGAAGAAACTGTCAGAAGTTAGGCAGCCACTTGCAGTGCTGGCTGGGAGCTTTTGCTCCGTGGCTGAGCTCCTCATGGATGGACATCCACCTTCCTATTCTTACTCAGGTCATTTTAGCGGTGCAGAATGAATAACACATCTATGGAAGAGAATTTCCCTTCCAGCTCTTCTCAAGGACGTAAGGCTTTACTCTTGGGCTCTCCTGCTGTTGTCTTTCCTCCTTGCCATACAGTTAGGGGTCCCAGACCAGGAGCTTTAGAGGACATTAGGCAGGTATTTGAAGTGGAAATTTCTGGTTTCTTTGGAGACCCTGTTGTGTCCTGTGATGTTTTCTTATGAGGATGTTTTGCTGAAGCAGACACGTGAGAGGATATTTTGATGAAGCAGACACGTAAGAAGATGTTTTGATGAAGCAGACACGTAAGAAGATGTTTTGCTGAAGTAGATATGTGAAAGGTTGTTTGGCTAAGGCAGACACTTGAGAGACTGTGTGCTGTTTGGAAAACTATGTAAGTAGAACCCAATAGGCAGTGAATGAGGCTCCTGCATTTTGGTTCGCCTTGCAATGCTTCACTGATCTTCTTCACTTGTGACTTCATAGAGAAAAACAAGCCAAAGAAACTCTCATGGTATTTTGACTGTTTCTTGCTTCCTTCTGCATACAGAGCCTTTCAGTTTCTTCTGGATAGAGCCTCTACTACTGATTCGTGTTTGGCGTTTGCCAATTGGAGTGGGCTGCAGCTACGGATTCATGTTTGATGTTTTATACTGGGCTGCTGATATCCTGACAATGAAGATTGGAATTGCCCCCAATGAACTACTTTGAAACAGTGTCTGGCTGTGCCTTGCCTCATTGCTGGGGAGCCTGTACCGCCACTCCACTCTGCTCAGAAGAGGCAAAAAATGCATGCCATAATGGGTTTCTCCAGTCTGTGCTTTCCCGGAGCAAAAAACAAAAGGGTCTGGGACAATTGCTGTGGTTCCTAGTCACCACTGGGAGTTGGGAATGTGTCCAGGCTTCCCCTCAGGGCATCCACGTGCCAGGCAGAAAGAGGAAAGCAGAGCCAAGAATGGAGTCAGAACTGGTTTGATTGGAGTGCTGAGAGTGTTGAGGCTTGGGGGTGTCCTGGAGAGACAAGGCCTTCTACAGGAGATTTCAGCATGACTTTTTATATCACACACACACACACACACACACACACCCCAGGCATTCCTTGATGAAGGAGATGGTCCTTGTTTGTTCAAACTGCCTTAGTTGATGGTGGGTATGAATGCATGCCCTTTACTTACTGTGAACCAGGGATTAAATACCTTTTGAGGGAAGGAGTGCCCAGGAAGGGAAGCTCACTGGCTGAATGCTCAGAGACAAAATCTTGACACCTCATTAGCATGGAGGAGTCTCTTGCGCGCGCTCGACTGGCCAGGAAGAACGACGCTGCAACAGGATCCTTCTGCACACGTTTATTGGGAGAGCTTGATTGTAGAGGCGAAAAGACCCCGAGCCCAGAACTGGTGCTGCTTTTATAGGCCTAGGAGAGGCGTGTCTCACACCCGGATTGGTTATGCACTAAGCCTCATTTGCATGTTCCTCGTCTGATTGGCTACTCTCTCTCAGTACCTTACAGAACCTCATTATCATACCTAATTTGCATGTCTCACATCTGATTGGTTATACTCTCAGTACCTTACAGAACCTCATTATCATACCTCATTTGCATGTCTCACATCTGATTGGTTATACTCTCAGTACCTTACAGAACCTCATTATCATGCTCCGGTCAGGCAGTGTCTTTGCAAAAAACTTTACTGCATATATACACATTGGTTGTTTGTCCAAACTTATGCATGGTGGCCAGCAGTAGTCAGTGCCACTCTGCAACGGCACATATGGCTTCCCACAGGAGTCCAGGGTTTTATGCTACATACCTGATTGCCATGGTCCTCTGTGGGGTGTTATGATTGCATGTTCCAGAGCAGGTGGAGTTAGGCAGGGAGTTGGACCTATTCTTACCATTCTCAATTCTGAGTTTTCATGGGATTTGAATTCATTCAACATTACCAGTTCTTCTGTCTGGTGGAACAGTCCACTTGCTCCACAAAACATGTCCCCATCCTCCTTGTCCTACTATCTTTCTCCCATACAGTGGGATAAAAAGAAGGTTGATGCATTACAGAACCCTAAATAAACTAGGCTTTCAAAGATCTAAACCTACAAACATTCTTGGTTCTGAAGTTGAGGGTCAACTTCCCAGATGCAACTTCTCAGAGAGCTTGAACATCAAATGACAATCCACCAATATATCCAAAGAAAACGGACTTGTCCCCATGCCTGTGTGTGCCACACAAGTACTCACAACAGCTAAGATGGGGGATCCAGCAGTGTACTGATGGATGGACAAGAAAATGTGGTCCATCTGCACCACAGAATACTATCCAGCCAGAAAAGTAGTGAAGCCTTGTGATTAGCAGCAATCTGAATGGAAATGAAGACACTGTGTTTAGTGAAGTAAGGCAGGTAGAGAAAGACAAACATCATTTTGCTTATTTAAGTTAAAAAATTTGATGTCATAGAGGGCAGAATAGGCTCACCAAAAGGTCAGACAAAGGGAGACTGGCTAACGAGAACAGTGACATAGTTAGATAGCTAAGCCATCGTAAAGCCCAGCAGGATGTCAGCAGCGTAAGACATTTACACATTACACCGTACTAGAGCAGAGGGGTCCAAAGGTTCTTCTCAGAAAGAAATATTCAATGCTTGGAGAGAAGGAAGCACTAACGGCCCCGATCTGATAATTACACACCTATACGAGCACTGAAATACCACACGGTACCCTGTCCATAATGCAGTCATTGTCAGTTTTAGTAGAACATACTTTGGGTCTGGGGAACTGGCTCCATGGGTGAAGTCCTTGTCACATAAACAAAAGGACCTGAGTTTGTACCCCCAGAACAAACATAAGGCTGGGTGTGATCACACCATACAGAGACTATGATTCCTCTGTCCCCACAGAGAGGTAGGAGAATCCTCTGAAGTTTGCAGGTGAGTTAGCATGACATACACAGTAGCCAACCATCCAAGAGACCCGGTCTCAGTCAAGGTGGGTGGTAAATACCAACACGTGAGGTTGTCCTCCCAACTCCACACACACTCTGGCATGGTACATATGTAGGTACACTGTGGTATGGTAAACACATGGAGTATGGTGGACGCACGTGCCAGGGCACACACACACACACACACACACACACACACACACACACACAAGCAACAGGCCTAATTAATTACATACACTGCTCACCAACACTTAATATCAATTTTGTGGACAAGTGTGCTCTTTGAACCTCTATTTACTGGACAAAATGGCGGGCAGCAAGACGAGGGGAAGAATGGGAATCAGCCAGAAAAAGGAGAAAGGAGAAAGGGAGATTGATAAAAGAGGCATTTTTCTGGCTGATTAGTAAGGCGCCTTTTTCTTTCTTTGTGTTCTTCCTTCAGGGAACTCTCTGTCCCTGCAGGCTCAAATAAACTGTGTCCAATTGCTATAACCAAGCTTAATAAAGAGATAGGAGACTCTCTTTTTATTATTTTTGGCCAGGGATACTCCACTTTAAACTAATTACCAGAAGGCCCAAGGTGCTCATTCAGTCAGTATTCTACGTAATGATAACACTTCTGCTCTCAACTGGGATGAAATTTAAAGTGTCTGGGTTTGAGGGAGAAGGGCGAGGTATTCATTTGCACCTGTGTTCATGCCAAAGACTAAGGATAACACTGATGATGACAAGAGGGAAGTCACCCAGTGTCTCCTGGGGCCCTGTCCCCTTTAGGTCTAGGCAGGGTTTCTTATAATCACAACTTCATATCCCAGTGAGGCTCCCCACACATGACAAACAAGTGGAATTCTTCTTCCAAATACATACACAAAACCTTGGTGGCACCAGAGTTCAATGAATCAATGGCATCAACCATTTCCTCTCCTCTCTCAGACTCTTCAGTTTTTTTATTCTGTGCTAAATGATATTGCCCCTTCCAGGATGATCTCGTGGTTCTCCTTCCACATTCTGTGAATGGCTACGGCTAACAGGATCGTATGTTTGCATCTCTCTAAGACATCTCATTTAAGGGTTTTCCCATATTCCCACTGGTAGTTCACTAGGGGACAATTTGTTCCACACCCACTCTTACAATCCTCTACTCAAGGTCTTTTTTTAGGAAGAGGGACCTCCTGTTGTGTTCTCTAACTAGGACAGGTATGGATTCAATGATTGACATTTCCACAAAGATTGGAGAGGCGTTACCCACAAGGAAGCATGGATGGCAGGTGGTACAGTGCTGTGCAGTCGAATGCACTGTTGCTTACACTGTGTTTGCATTCACTAACCATTGCCTGTACCTGTGATGTTATAATACTGACAGTCCTAAGACTCTGTGATCCTGACAGACAGCAAAAAGCCCAGTCTCAGTGACACCACAGAACGACTTCTTCAGAAGACATTGGTCACTTCGGGAATCACTGAGGCCAAGATACAACAGAACCAAGAAAACTTCCTCTGGCTCCCAGTTTCAGATAGATTCCAGCAGAGAAGGCACTGGCATATGGATGGATGATGGAGACCCCTCACTTCACAGAGAGCCAAGCCATCAACAAGAATCAAGCTCTAACCTTCAAAAGCCCACCACCAATGACCAACTTTAACCAGTGAGACCCTACCTCTTAAAGCTCCAAAGCCACCCAAAGTGTTACCAACCGGGGACAGACATTCACAGTGTGAGCCTATGGGAGACAATTTATATTCAAACCACAACATACTCAATTCTTTAAAAACTGTGAGTTATTCTTGGCCATAGGAATCTCAATTTTAGCCCCTTATCTTGTTACCTTGGTCCCTGCTAACAGGCCTATCCCATTAAAAAGAAAATAACAACAACAACAACAACAACAAAACTAAATATTTACTAAGCATTGTCCTAGGGCCAAGGATTTAAGGTTGGGGTTTTCAAATTATTTTATGTGCTGAGCATTGGCTTCCATGTGAGTATGTGCACCACATGTGTGCTTAGTGTCTGGAGAGAAGATGTCCTAAACTGCAGATAAAGATGGTTGCAAGCCACCATGTGGGTGCTAGGAACTGAATCCAAGGCCTCTATAAAACCCTCCTGAGTTCTTAACTGCTGAGCCATCCATCTCTCTAGCTCCAGGGTTGAGAATTTACAATTAGCCAAACAAACATGTATTCTGACCTCAAAACACCATTCTCAGTGTCAGCCAAATTAACAACGATAAGAGAAGAAAACCAATTACAGTGTGTCACCCAGTGTTTACACCTCTAAAAGATCCCCAAGTCACATTTTAGATGCTTTAGTGAGTTATGACTGACATATAAAAACACTTTGCATCTATGATGTGCACAATGGGAAGAGTTTGGATGTTTGCAAACATCTGTGAAACCTTTATCACCATCTGTCCAATAGACCCACCCACCACCTCCCAATGGTTCCTGGTGTCCTTTCATTTCTGTTTTACATGTAAGAGCTGTTGGCATGCTGTCCACCTTCCCAAATCCTGCCATTCAAACAATGTTGTGTTGTCAGCTCTAAGCACTGTGCAATGCAGTGGGCAGCCAGAACTTCTCAGTGTGGCTTAACCCATTGCAACTTCTGTTTTGTAACCTTTGAAAGAGCTCTATCCACACCTGCAGTTTCACATTGTCTTAGGGTTTCACTGCTGTGAAGAGACACCATGACTATGGCCACTCTTATAAAGGACAACATTTAGTGGGGGACAGCTTACAGTTTCAGAGGATCGGTCCATTATCATCATGACATAAAGCATGGCAGCGTGTAGGCAGACATGGTGCTGACAAGGAGCTCAGAGTGCTACATCTTGATCTGAAGGCAGTGAGCAGTAACTCCCAGGTTTTTGCTGTTTGGCAGATCTGAGGAGTCTCTCTTGCATTTACTGGTTACTGACATTTGACTCATGCTCCTTTTTTGCTTGTGGCTCTTATATAGTCACACAGATGCTGTAAACACCAAAGTGACTTCAAGACCATGTGAACCATAAGCCTTGCAGAGATTCTTGCTCAGGGTGACTTTTCATCTGCTTTAACAATCTACTGTGTAGTGTGTGTGTGTGTGTGTGTGTGTGTCAATTCAGAGGCCAGAAGGTGACATTGTGTGTCTTCCTTGATTGCTCTCTCTGCCTCTATCTTCTTCCTCTTCCTCCTCTTTCTCTTTCTCCTCCTCCTCCTCCTCTGATCCGTCCAGCAGGTCCAGTTATTCGAGGGTCTTGAGGGGACCTTCTCCTAAGAACCAAATGGGGGGAGAGAGAGACGGACACCAAGTGTGAGAACGACATGGAAGCAGTCTGAGTAGCATCAAGGTGTCTCTGTATTCAGCAAGGCTCAAGGCTTAAATGCACAAGCAAAAGGGGAAGTACTTCTCAGCAGGAGGAATGGGGCAGCGGAAATGCACAAGCAAAGGAGGAAGTACTTCTCAGCAGGAGGGATGGGGCAGCGAAAAATTTTCTTTTGGCAACTACACGGGGAAGCAGGAACTTGGTGGTATCAGGGTACATCATGTGGTCAGGACATCTGGCGCTGACTTAGGGTTGGAACATTCTGTGGTTGTTCTCAGAACGGTGTGTCGGTTGCCCGCTTTTGACCCCCTTTTCGAGGGGGAGAGGCCCAATTCGGAGATCAAGACAATAGAGTTGTCTTAATAGCTCCTAACACTCCTCCTCCTCCTCCTCCTCCCACTCTTCTTCTTCTTCTTCTTCTTCTTCTTCTTCTTCTTCTTCTTCTTCTTCTTCTTCTTCTTCTTCTTCTTCTTCTTCTTCTTCTTCCTCATTATTTAGAAACAAGATTTCTCAGTGAGCCTAAAGAGATCATTGATTCACCTAGACTTGCTGGCCAATGAGCTTTGGGAATCTGTTTCTACTGGCCTAGCACTGACGTTACAGTCAAATGCCATACCAGGCTTGTATCTGAGTGACAGGGGTCAGAGCCCAAGTCCCCATGCTTTCACAGTAAGCATTTTACTGACTGGGGCATCTTCCCAATGGGCATCTTCCCAATCTGCTCTTCTCCACAGGAGTTTTACTTTTTCATTTAAAAACTTGTACCCAACTGTCCTCTCAGATACCTATGAGCCAGTCTGGTAACACATGTACACTCATGGTAGGCCAGTGGGAGCTACATTCTTGAAGAGTGGAAACATCCCCAAACTGAAGGCAGAAATCTCCTTCAAGATCAAGCAAGGAAGCAGTGCCAGGATCAAGCACAGAGCCTCAGAAAGCTTTCCTGACAGAGGGTGGGTCTCAGACCATCCCTAAGACAGGGTGGGTCTCAGACCAATCATCCCAGGCTACTGGAACTGTGTTGACTTACTCACCACAGAAGAAGCAAGCCTCCATCTCCTTCTGCCGAAGAGTTTGCAGGTGAACTGGGCTTTATATTACATCATCTTGTTTCCAAGTATGTCTTACTTTTTATTAATGTCACCTGATCATGACCTATGGTAATTAACTTACTCTTTGGATCAGACTTAATTTTAATTAAACAGCCCTCTACCTCTCGCCAGGGTAAATGTTTGTTTCCTCCGAAATCCTTATCGCAAGGCTATTCTGCAGCACTTTATAGATTTTCTGAGAAATTGCTTTATCAATTTTTTCCCCTGCAGCCGAACACTGAATCTCACTTTTATCTCTAGCTGTTGCTTTAAATTAATTTTCTATTTTTTTTCCACTGCTTTCTGTTTGGTTAGTTAATCTAGACATTAAATGTCTTCACCTTCTGACTATCAGTGAACCTCAGTCATGGTTGGTTCCATGACAGTAAAATTGGCCTTGCTGGGTTTCATATTTGTCTTACCTTAATAATCAAATATGTTTAGTATAAGACTTCTCTTTCTCTAAACACCAGCTCTCCACATTCAACCTGGGATCTAAGGCACAAGCTATGTTCCTTCTGTGTCCTACATTACCAGTAATAAAGATTTTACTGTCAGATTGTGGCTGACAAATGTGAGGCTCTTTATTACTGGTGATGATGGACTGTGAGATGCAGGAAAATCACAACTTGGCATTCACTCACAGCTGGAATTTTCAAGGTTGGCATTTAGAATTATCTGGTGACTTCATAAACCAAGAAAATTTAGGGATAAAAAAGTCAGAGGATGTATGCAAATATCTTTCCTTACCTCCTTCCTAAATGCCCCACCTCCCAACAGAATCAAGTGCATATACAGTACACATGACTCCTCTGAGACCAATTACCTACATAATTCAAGTTAGGGGAATCTGAAGGGTGGATGGAGCTGCCTTCCTCTTGACAAGAACTTACACTGTTGTGTTTTAGGAGTGTACTTTAAAATGTGTAACGGGGGCTAGGGAGAGAGCTCTATGGTAAATGTGCTTAAAACACAATTTACAGGAAGAAGAATTAGATCTCCCACTGCCTATATAACTGACAGGTGGCTGTGGAAGCTCCTCCCTCCCCCTTCTGTAACTTCAACTGTGGAAATGGGATTTCTGGAGCAAACTGGCCAGTGAGAATAACCCTATGTGTGAGCTCTGGGTTTGGTTGAGAGACCTGGCTTCAGTGAATAAGGTGGAGAGCAACCAAGGAAGATTTCTGACAGCCTGAGTTCCCCACAAGTGCGTGCACACAAGTGCACATAGACCTGCATATACACAGTCCCCTATACACATCGTATATGTGCACAGTTACAGTGGAAGGAAGCCATACTGGCCTGGATGGTTCATACAGGGATGAAGGATGGAGTGTGAGAAGAGGGAATGATGAAGAATCAACCAAACCCAAGGCTAAATGAAGACGGCACAGAGAAGCCTGCTATTTTGTCATTTACTTTAAAATGTGCTCAGTTGTAGTCCGCTGCAACCCTACATGGTTTTTAGATGAGAAGATTTTCTGTTCTATGGAGCTTTGCTGGAATCCTAGACCAAAGCAGATAATGGTCAGTATCGCTCTTGCCCATAGACACTCAAATTCTGTGCTCCCACCACTGCGGAGAGTCTAGCTTCGCCTCTATTGCAGCTTTGTTTGAACATTCTCTCCTCGTGCACACATGCCTTTAAGACTTCACATAAGATCCTCCTGGTTTCTCGATGACTGAGGTACGATTTGCAACGCATCTTCGTTATACCTGTCAGAGAATCACACTCTAGCTTGGCTTTGAAAGTGACATTTTGAAGATGAGGCGCTGGGGAGGTAGTTCAATGGTTAAGAGCACGTACTGCTCCATCAGAGGACTGGAAATTGAATTCAACATCCACATCTCACAAATGCCTGTAACTAGACCCCCAAGGGATCCGGTGTTCTCTGGGTACCCATATACACATATGCATATATGTACACACGTAAAATAAGCTTTAAAGCAAAGGAAATATCACTGTAGATAAGCTCTCAAATAATAGCATGGCTAAACAATAAAGGGACTTGAGGAAGGAGTGTTGGGAGGCCAAGGGCAGAACCAGGGTCACTAACATACGGCTTCTGATCCCAGATGTGCTCCTTGGGTGGATTCCTTCAAAACCCCAAGTAAAATATGAGGAGACCTACCTTGTCAGCTTTGCTGTGAAAAATAGGTGTAACAATGCAGGTTACTACATATCTGGCACGTTGGTTTCAGTATCTGTTATTATGGTCATAATATTAATTATTCCTATATAAGATTTAAGATGTATCGATGGGTTACTTAGATGTAATTAGGACGATCTTGTTACTTGTCTAGAGATTTCCAATTGAACTTCCAGGCTTCACTAGAGCTCTTAATTCAGGGCTTCCATCATTTTAAAACATGCCTAGAAGTGCTGTTCCTGTGTCGTGACCAGGCTATCAGAAGGAAACTTAGCCTTTCATGAACTGCTAGTAATTTACTGACATACACACACACACACACACACACACACACACACACACACACATCTGGAATTCTACAGTCAAATCAAGTTGTCTTTTTATTTCTGAGGAAGAAACAATTCCAAATGTGTTTTGTCAGCAAACACAAAAGGGGATCTTCTGGGGTGGGACAGACACAGTGGATGTCACCTGTGATGGCTGAGTCAGCCCTGTCTGGAGTACACGTCCTTGTGACACAGTAAAACCCACACCAGAAAGGGAAAAGGAGGCCCCAAAGCCTGAGCCACACGTGAATGTTGTGACCTCTGGTCCCAGGAATCAAAATGCTCAGGAGCATCTGTGTGATCTTTGTTGCAGGTGCCACAATTCCAGAAAAATTAACTGAAAAAAACAGCGGGAGGTTCCAGGGTGTTTACCCCTAGTTCCCAAGACTAAAATATCAGGAACAGGTTTACTATCCAACACAAGCCCACGAAATATGTCACCCAGTTATCACAAAGCCAAGTTACAAGAATATATCCCAGATAGCTTTTCTGTAGTTGTCATAAAACATTGGCCAAAAACAACTTGGGGAAGAAAGGGTTATTTCATCTTATACTTCCAGGTCAAATTCCATCATTGAAGGAAGTAGGGTAGAACTCATTGGGGGGGGGGGTTGGAGGGGGAAATAAAGCAGAGGCCACAGAGAAACACTACTTACCGTTGCCGTGGCTTGCCCATCTCCCTCTCTTATACATCCCAGGACCACCTGCTCAAGGATGCTCCAACCTCCAGTGATCAGGGCCTTTCTATACCAATCACCAACCAAGAAAATACCCCTCCCCCCAGGTCAATCTGATGGAGGTTGTTTCTCAATTTAAGTTCCCTCTTCCTTGGTGACTAGTTGACAAAAACTAAGAGCATAGACTATAAATATAGAAAGCGTTCACATGTAGAAAATGGGCAGAGACGGTGAGATCTGCTGGGATCTGCCGGGATCTGCCATGATCTGCCGTGATCTGAGCATTTTCTGCAGGCAGGCACCAGGAGCAACACACATGTAGCTAAAGGCACACAACAAAAGACAGAATGCTGACAATTGTTAAACAACTTCAACTAGTGGATAACTAATTGTCTCTAAGTGATAAGACTGTGAATTATGTTATGAGTCTCTCAATTTTTCAACAATGAGCCTGGCCTTATTCTGGTTTCTGTAGTCACATGCACACAGGAGATACACATACATTCACACAGATGTGCACATACAGATAAAACCAAATTAAATCAATCAATCTGTTTTTAAAAGCAAGACAAAGGCAGCTACACGTAGTCAGTTATCAGGAGTGAATCCTACAATTGTGATCACCAAGTAGCTGGGGGCTTCAGCCCCAAATATCAAGGAACAGATGACGATGACCAAAACCCCAAGAGCCCAAATACAGAATGTCCCACAATCAAGGACAGTTCACCTTTTGACTTCCGTTGGCCAGGACCCAATACCGGCCAGAAGATCACAATCAGTAAAAATGAGTTTTGACACATGGCTGTTTGTGCGGTCAGCATCCTGAATCTCTCCCCACTGAGACCTGATTAGTTTTCTACCTTAAAGTGACTTTGAAGAGTCACCTCTCATCAGAAAGAGGTGAAATGGCCACGCCAAAATAAATAAATAAATAAATAAATAAATAATGATGTGGCCTTTCTAGCCAGCAGACACTGTTGGGTGACTTCTTGCTTCTATCTGACATTTATTCCTGAGTTTTTGACAACTCCGGTGTTGAGAGCTTTGAGGGCCCTCTGCCACCACATTGAACTTGTACGTTAAGATTGACTACAGTGGCTTTGACATTCCCACTAACCTGCCTGCCTGCTCAAGTGATTCATTTGATGATTGTGGGAGATACTTATAACTAAGGGGATCCTATTTTATCTGCGGTAGCAGGAATCGTTTGGAAGTGAAGCTTTTCCAGGACTTATCACCAGAACCAAGAGAAGTTGTTAGGAACTCAGAAACCAAAGGAACGTGTTGCTCATTCACAATCGATGGCTCCTTTGACCCAGTCTGATTTTACTGGGAACGATATCCAGCGATATTTCTGCAAATGAAGGCCCTCCTGGATGATGGTTGCAATGGCAGATTTCTCTCCCCATCCCCCAGAGTCACAGCATCTTTCTCTCCCACCCCACCCAATGGTCCATGCCACTGATGAGTCTGGTTGAACCTGATGTTTCTTACATTGTATAATATTTTGTTCATTTCAACACCCCCCCCCCACTTGAATTCCATGCCTTCTTCTGACCAGTTGCAGATCTCCCCTCCTTTTAAAGTCTGCTTAGTGTTACGCAAATGATCCGAGGGCAGATTGCAGGAACCCGGCTTTTCCTTTGACCTTTAAATCAAATTTAGAATTTTACAGGGTAGTCGTATCCCTTCCAGCAAAACCCATCAGCTTAATAACGTGAAATTTTCTGCAATAAATCCCAACTATTCACCAAGAGAGGTAAGCTTTACTGACTGTTCAATAGTCCCCATCGAGGGCTCAAGATGTTGGTATAAAATAAAACTGAGCACTATAAGATGTGGGAACCACAGTAGGTGACCAGAAAGGGCAGCTGAGGGAGCAAATATAATGAAGGGAGGATGAACATGCCAAGAAGCAGAAACTGGAGAGCGGGAGACAGGTGACAGGGTGCAGAGAGGCGATCCCAAGAAATGAACAAAGGAGAATAGAGAGGAGATGTAGGGGAAAGGCAGTCATTCCATCTGGCTGTACCAGGAGACTCAGACTCTTTAGCTGCATAAGCCTTTCTGCTAAGAAATCCAGGGATCAGCTTTGGGATGGGGAGCTGTGACTACACCCTGCTGGGTGTGTGTGTCTGTGTGTCTGTGTGTGTGTATGTCTGTGTGTGTGTGTGTGTGTGTGTGTGTGCGTGTGTGTGTCTGTGTGTGTGTCTGTGTGTGTGTCTGTGTGTGTGTCTGTGTGTGTGTGTCTGTGTGTGTGTCTGTGTGTGTGTGTCTGTGTGTGTGTCTGTGTGTGTGTCTGTGTGTGTGTGTCTGTGTGTGTGTCTGTGTGTGTGTCTGTGTGTGTGTCTGTGTGTGTGTGTATCTGTGTGTCTGTGTGTGTGTGTCTGTGTGTGTGTCTGTGTGTGTGTGTGTGTGTCTCTGTATGTGTCTGTGTGTGTGTGTGTGTGTCTCTGTATGTGTGTCTGTGTGTGTGTGTCTGTGTGTGTATCTGTGTATCTATGTGTCTGTCTGTCTGTCTGTCTGTCTGTCTGTCTGTCTCTCTCTCTCTCTCTCTCTCTCTGTGTGTGTGTGTGTGTGTGTGTGTGTGTGTGTGTGTGTGTGTTACAACACAGACTAGCCCGGCTCTCACTCTGATCTCCAAGCAGATGCTGAGCATTGGCCGAGCATACACACATGCATCCCTTCATCTCTCTTCATTCTTCATTGGAAACAAGGGTTCATGTAGCCCAGGATAGCTTCAAACTCACCAGGTGGCCAGATACAACCTTAAACTCATGATTCTCCTGCCTGCCCCTCCTTAGTGCTGGGATTACAAATGTGCCCTGCTATGCCTGTGCCAATTTATGAGGTACCTAGGGGTAGCGGAGAGTAAAGGGTCTTCCTACGTGTCAGGAAAGTGCTCAACCAACTGAAATTTCTCTGCAGCCCCTTCTTTCCATAATGATTTTGTTAATAAAGGACAACCGTATCTCCAGGGGACACACTATATACCTGCTCGAGGAGCCCATAACAATAGGAGTCAAAACAGCAAATAGAAGCACAATGGGACAACTCTCACTCTCACACAACTAAAGTCAAGTGCTATGTGTGTTACATAGCTGCCAACATGTTTTTTTTTTTAATTTTGAACTAGTTATTCATACATATATAAAATCTGGAAGGTTCATGTTTTTGTTTTGTTTTGTTTTCCAATCAAGATTCCTGCCTTCTTGAAATAGCAGAAATTCTACCAGCTTCCTACATGCCAACTTTTAATTTGAGACTGTTCTGGTATTTTCCACAGACATCTCCTCATCATCCCTCTGCCTTTTCATCTACCGAACACACTGGAATTAGCTCCTTGGCCACCATGAGCAGAGCCCATCACCCTGATGCCGCAGCTCCGTACCTGCTTCCTATTCTCTGCTACAGCAATCACCATGAACTCGGGAGCTCAAAGCCGCACCAGTCTGTTACCTTAAGAACAATGGTGATGGCATAATCAGCCTCCTTGATATTGACTGAGATTACAGATTACAGTATGGAGTATGGGGGTATGGAGGATATAAGGCCAACCTGGGCTATATCCTTGTGGTGGTTTGAGGATGCTTGGCCCATGGAAAGTGGTGCTGTTAGGAGGTGTGGCCTTGTTGGAATAGGAGTGGCCTTGTTGGAGGTACTGTGTCACTGTGTAGGTGGACTTTGAGGCCTCCCCTAGGAGAGCTCCACCCACCGTGGAAGAGGACCCTCCTCCTGGCTGGTAGCTTCTTGGCTACCTGAAAAACAGAGTCTCTTTCTGGCCACCTTCCATTCAAGATGTAGAACTCTGAGATCCTCCTCCAGCACCATGTCTGCCTGCAAGATGCCATGCTTCCCCCCACAAGGAAAAGAGGCTAAACCTCTGAAATTATAAGTCAGCCCTAATTAAATGTTTTTCTTTATTAAGAGTTGCCTTGGTATCTCTTCACACCAATAGAAACCCTAACCAAGGCAAGACTTGAGATCCTTTTCCCAAAATCATACACACACACTCACACAGACCAGAGAGAGACAGAGACAGACACAGAGAGACAGAGACACAGAGAGACAGATTGACAGAGACAGCCACAGAGGCACAGGGACAGACAGAAACACAGAGAGACAGACAGAGATCATATGGCCCTGGAGGTCAGACATGCTAATTGTGACTGATGAGCTGCTGAGGTGCTGGGAGGGGAGAACACATCTCCTTGCCTTCAGCCGCTCTTGAAGGCCATTTGCATTTTTGGTTTATGGCCTGTTCCTCCATCTTAATTGCCAATAGTGGAGGTCTTCCAAATTGGTCTATAATACCCCTTCCTCCCTGTTACAAAAACTCATTAGTTTGCCATGTAAACCACTTAAGCTCTACACGGAACCCACCGAGATCCTGGATAAGTCAGCTTCCCTCCACCTCCGCAACCTCCCACCTCTGTGGACTTTTAACTTCACTGCCTCCCCATTCTACCTTACCCTGATACCTTCCCAACTCCAGAGGGTCAGAGCATGGGTATTTTTGTAGGCAGTGTTCCTTCACCCTTGCTACAAACTCCACCCTCAAAATGAAACACAAAAACCCCTTCAAGCATAAGCATGTGGAAACTCTTCCTCACACAATCAGGAAGTGTGGAGGCACACACTGTGTCAGTCACTTTCCCAGTCTCTGTGATAAAAATCAAAGGAAATAGGGTTTGTTTTGGCTGCTGGAACCATCACAGCTGGAGAGCACACCAGAGCTCATAGAGGCAGATGCATCCAGCTTGTCAAGGCTGGGATAGCCAGGAATCAGAGCAGGGACTTCTGCTCCTCCCCTCCCCTGTCCCAATTCCTCAGGAGAGTGTCTTTGGAAATGCCCACAACACCCTGAAGCGTTTCTCCTACATAATTCGGGATCCAGTCAAGCTGACAATGGAAATTAACCATCACACACATCAACACTAGCAAGAACAGGCCAAGACTGGGCTTTCCTAACACAGACACGGCTCATTCCACTTTCCCAAGTTAATCCTTTCTTGAGGCGTGTCACTACACCATGTGCACACTTTCGATCAATTTCCCCCATATTTTTATTTGGAAGTATTTAAAGGAAATTAAAGAAACGTATCATAATTCATACTTCTGTCCCCATGATTAAACCTTATGACCAAAAGCAATTTAGGAAAGAAAGGTTTCTTTTACTTTATAGGGTCTAGGCCATCACTGTGTCAGTGAGGGAAACTGAGGCAGAAACTCAAGGCAGGAGCTTGAAGTAGAAGCCACAAAGGACTGCAGCTTACAGTGTTTCTGGCTCACATTCAGCTCTTACACAACCTAGGCCCATCACTTAGAGACAGTTATCACCCACAATGAGCTGAACCTTCATACATCAATGAGCAATTAAAACACACACACACACACACACACACACACACACACACACACACACACACACACACACACAAAAGCTCCCCAGAAAGAGGAACTCCTTGGTTGGCCAGCACAGAACTAGACTAGAATGTTCATTTTTTAAAAAAAATTGTTCTCCCCCAAAATAATCTATAAGACGAGTTCTCTTTGGACTTCATTTTGAGTAAGCTTACAGGGCTGTATTGAAGACAGCAAACAACTTAAGTACACACTGAACTTCGAACACAGTGGGGGAGGAGTACATATCACTTAAGATGGGCCTTTAAATCCAAAGCTTTGGAGGTTGTGAAGGGAAATGAATTAAGGACTCCAAGGTCGCTGGCTGGCTTCTAGCCCTGTCTGGCTGCAGGTGAGCGGTGCTACCTCCCTTTGCCTTCGTCAGCCCGGTTTGCATTTTTTTTGGTCACATGCTCTCCATGACCTTGAGCTGGCAGCACAGCCTCCTGTCTGGGTGCTTTTGGGTTATGCAGCTGTCAAGTGGAAATTATGATTCCAGCCCCTGTTTTCCCTAGATGGGCAGAGAATACCTCAAAAGCCCAAATCTTGACTTGAAAAATCATTTGAGAAATGGCTCTCCAAGCGCATCTCGTCTCTATCAGAGCAATCACTTGTTTCTCTGATCAGACTGGTTCTCTCTCAAGTGCTGGGAGCCTTCACCTCCCAATTGAATGTGCCAAGTCTCTTCTTGTCCCCCAACAAACCTGCTCACCACATCCACTGGGACAACCATTTAAAACTATATTGTCTGTGCTTCTCTGGTTAAAATATTCCAACGGCTTTCCATTGCCATCTGTACAGGAGCAGGAACTGATCCCCACGGGGACCTGGCCCCTGCTTACCTCTTTGGCCACATCTTCGGCATGCTTGGTGGGCTTCTTGCTTCCTTTCTCCCTCCAGTCTCTGGCCATTTAGTTTCTTCACAGTGGCCCCTCCCCCACTTCATTACCATCTAGTCCTCCCTTCTCCTGGTCTTGGATCTTAAGCACAAGGCACAGGAAGAAACTCTACGTCTTGGGCTTTCTACATTGACCTAATATTTAACGTTCTGCCATCCTTGGTAAACAGACACTTAATTAGACCCATTTACCCAACCTCAAATCCTGAGCAGTCAATCAATACATTTAAGTAAATGAAAGATCTGAGCCTTGACTGCGGGCTCTTGGGGGAGACTGCTGGAAATAATGTGGGGAGATCTTGCCTAGGGTTTCCTTGCTGTGTACGATCTTTGTCTCTCTTTGGATTAAGGCGGGCAATCCTAGGCTCACAAGCTGAGTCTGGAAGCTCCCTCTTCCTGGAATCCCGGGGAGATCTTGTGGAAGCTTTGCTGTGTCCGCCATTCCTCTAAAGGCAGAACTCAGCCCCGAGGCCAAACTTCTGATTACTGACTCAGTTTCCTTA
Organism: Mus musculus; assembly: GCF_000001635.26. Classification (NCBI taxonomy): domain Eukaryota; kingdom Metazoa; phylum Chordata; class Mammalia; order Rodentia; family Muridae; genus Mus; species Mus musculus. Next base: position 171,903,921 of record NC_000068.7, read on the forward strand.
TTTATTATTGGTCTGTTCTAAGTTTTCACTTCTTCACGTGTAGTCTTGATCAGTTGCATGTTTCCAGAAATGTGTTCATTTATTCTACGACATCTGATTGGTTGAGATATAATTGCTCATGACAGTCCCTTATAGAATTTCATTTATTTATGGCAAGCATGCTTTCTCACTGAGCCATCTTGCCAGCCATGCCTTTATTATTTATTTATTTGTTTGTTTGTTTGTTTGTTTTTTGTTTGTTTGTTTATTTATTTAACTTCGGTGGAATTGGTTCTAATATATTCCCATTTCTGATTTTGTTCTCTTGACTCTACTCTTCTATTCCCAAAGCAAGAAAGAGAAGAAGAGAGACCCTTTTCTCTTTACACTACTCCCTCCAACCCCCAGACCACTTCCCCATTCCCCCACTGGATTTGTTCTCGATGTAATCTTTGTTTCTCTCCTGCTAACTTCAAGCTTAGTTTCCTTTTCCTTGAGGAACACAGTTAAACTTGTATCTTATCTGAGATTTCATTTCTTTTACTTTGAGACAGTTTCTTTTTTCTTTAAAAGATATTTTTAATACTTCAGGCAAATGTGTGTGCCTGAGTATATGAATGTATCACATGCTTACAGGTGCCTGTGGAGGCTAGAGGAAGTCAGATTTCCTGGAAACAGAGTTTTAGGCATTGCGAGCTGCCAAGATATGTGCGGGGAAGCAAACTCCAGGACCTGCAAAAACAGCAAGTGCTCTTAACCACTGAACCATCTCTCCAGCCCCGGGTCTTAGTCTTTCCCAGTGTTGACATTTAGTCTAAAAGCCTCACTCAATGCTTTTTGTTTTTACTGGTAATCTGGCAAGTTACATTTTAATTTTAGTATTTGTTCAAGTGTTTTATAAATTCTCATGATTTCTTCATCAACCCCTGAGTTCACAGTTCGAGACTCAGCTGGTCCTGTTATGAGTTTCTAGATTGAATCAGCGGTTGTAGGAAAAGGTACCGGTGTGACTTCAGTCATTTCCACATGCAATTTATTTTCTGATGTGCTACCACGGCTAGATGATCAGCTATTAAATAAACCTCAGAAAAGCAAATTGTGTTTACAAAATCAAATTTTGCAGAAATCTGTTGTAGAAACATACATTAACACCAGACAATGTCACACACAACTAAGGGGGAAATCACATTTGCAGCAGGCCTAAAAAATATAATACTTAGGAAAGAACTTTAACCAAGGATGTAAAACGATCATTCACTAAAAACTAGACAAAAATTGAGAACGAGATTAAAGAAGACACAGTGACTGAGAAGGCATCCTGTTCTCATGAACTTAATATCCTTAACACGCCTAGAAAATGCTCTGCAGGTAGTTACTGACAGAGCCCTATTATCATGTTTGTAGAAATAGAAAAATATATAAAATTTTTATAAAACAACCAAAGGTGTAGAATCATGGTTACTGATTTTATAAGATGCTAGAAAATGAGCTATAATAACTAACAGCAATGCTATAATAAATAACAGTGTGCATGTGCATACCTACGTGTGTGTGTGTGTGTGTGTGTGTGTGTGTGTGTGTGTGTGTGCATAGAGGTCCATATCTATAAATTCTAGCACTTGGGAGGATGAGACAGGAGGATCATGCATTCAAGGCCAACCTTGGGCATATAGAAATTATTTTAAAAGAATAAAAATTCCTATTAACAGATAATAGAACAAAGAGAAATCTCATAAATAAAGTCATATATATATATCCATCAGATCTTCAACCAGGTGTCAAGAAAACACAATGAGGCACAGAGAGGCTCTGGGTTCTTTTACAATTTTCAGACAATATTTTTATCACAGATACCAAATATCATAAGCCAAAGAGTGAGATTACGACTTTGTTTCCTAACATGCCTAAGAGTCAGATCAAACTACTTTATTTTTAATTCATAGAAACCCAGATGGTGTTTGTCAGTGGCCAGGTTTGAGGAGGGGAGACATGGAGCTGCTACTCAGAGGACATGAAAGTGTGGTTACACAAAAGCCATCCTTCTGTATAGCTGCTGGCCTATACCATAGTGTGCACGTGTTGTACAAGTGCCAATCTCATCATAAATACCCTTACCACAGTTAAGAGTTCATTCACTCATCCATTCATTCATCCAGCCATCTAGCCATCAGGTCTCTCCCCAACGTCTGTTCTCCGGATTTTTATCTAAGTTTCTAGGTGAATAGCTCATGACTCTAAAGCTGGAAACAACCAATCTATCTGTAAGAATGGAGACAAGAAGACACTGAGCACACAGGTTGTCCTGCAGAGAATCATCTGTATGGATGATTTAATAATGTTACCTGTCAGCAAACTTCAAGTATATATTTTGGCTCCACTGGAGTTAAGTTCAAATACTGGGTGCATACAGAAGTGTGTGCTTTTTCTTTTGGAGATGAATGTAGAATAGATGGGGTGGTTTGATTCAGACTAAAATGCAGTCACTACACGTCTCAGCATACACATTTATAAATGTATAAACACTATAATTACAATTCTTACTATTATTAGCAAGGTTTATGAAGGAGTGGAGTGTGTGGGTGATTCAGGTATGTGGTCCAAAACAACTCGAGCCTTACTTATACCCTGGGTGTTCGTGGGCACTGCTGCCATTATAAGTCCAAACAAAGGACTCATGATCACTCCTCTTGTTGGCTCCAATATGTTTGAAATAACAGATTTTGTAAATGCACCACTTTATATTTTATATTTAAAATTATATTTTTTTCAATCTCATTGCATGAAGATGATAAAGGTTTTTAACGAGGAAATGAGCAAGTCCCTTAAAGAAATACAGGAAAATACAATCAAACGGGTGGAATACAAACAAACAAGAGGAAACAAATAAATATAAAGAAATGCAGGGAAAAAATACAATCAAACAGATGAAGGAAATGAATAAAGCGGTTCAAGACCTGATAGTAGAAATAGAATCAATAAAGAAAACATAAATGGAGGCAACCATGGAGATGGAAAACCTTGCAAAGAGAACAGGAGCGACAGACATAAGCATTACCAACAGAATATAAGAGGCAGAAGAGAGAATCTCAGGTGTAGATGACACACTGAAGAAGTTGATACATCAGTCAAAGAAAATGTCAAGTCTAAAAAAGTTTCTAACACAAAACATCCAGGAAATTTGGGACACTACAAAAGACCAAACCTAAGAATGATAGGAGTAGACGAAGGTGAAGACTCCCAGCTCAAAGGCCAAGAAAATATCTTACACAAAGTCATAGAATAAAATTTCTTTAACCTATAGAAAGAGACAGCTGTAAACATACTAGAAGCTTAAAGAACACCAAGTAGATTGGACCAGAAGATAAAATATCCTGCCACATAATAATCAAAATACTGAATGTATACAACAAAGAAAGAATATCAAAAGCTGCAAGGGGAAAAGGCCAAGTAGCATGAAAAGACAGACCTATAAGAGAGAGAGAGAGAGAGAGAGAGAGAGAGAGAGAGAGAGAGAGAGAGAGAGAAAGAACGAGGGAGGGAGGGAGGGAGGGAGGGAGGGAGGGAGGGAGGGAGGAAAACTTACTAACTTACTTTCTCCACCCCCCACCCCCCACCCCACCCCCCGCAGCTGGCAGCTCCCATGGCTCCCTGTCTAGGGATGAGACTTTGTGTTCCTCTCTCCTCCCCATGACCGCAGTTTTTTTTCTGGTTCGAGTTTGTACAAGTCTTGTGCATGCTATCACACCTGCTGTGAATTAATGTGTGCCATACTTCTGTGACCAAAACACGCTCTCTCCTTGTAATCTTTCTTCGCTGCTGGCTGGCTTTTACTCTTCATGCCCTGGCTTCTTCCATAAAGATCCCTGAGTCTTGGGGGTGGGGTGGGGGGGGGGAGATTGGTATAATCCCATTTAGAGCTGAGAATTCTTCAGTCTCTTGGCCACCTTGGCTGATTGTGGGTCTCTATGTTTGTCATGACTGACTACAAACATAAGCTTCTCTACAAGGGTTGAAAGATGTATTCATCTATGGGTATACCAACAGATCAGTAGGAATTGTCCATTGAGCTTAGTAATAATACTAGGTGCTCTCCTAGGGCCTAGGGCCTGTCCAGCCACAGGTCCCTTGCTCAATAATGGCGGGCAAATGTTTAGCCAGGGTCTATATATGTATACCACACGTGTGCAGTACCAGCAGAGTCCAGACAATAGCATCAAATACCCCTATAATGATAGTTTCGGATGGTTGTGAGGCACCGTGGGGAAGGGGGTGCTGAAAATTGAACCTGGATCTCCTGCAGTAGTAGCCAAGTTCTCTTACCCACTGAGCCATCTTTCTGGGACTCACCATGCGCACAGCCTTCAAAGCCCTGACAAAACAAAGCCTGCAACTTCTCCCAGGGCATATGAGATGTAAACAAACCTGCCAAAAGCAGGTTGATGTATCTCATAGTTATTGCTGTTTTAATTTTAGCATGAAAATGTGGGGTGTGGCTGCAAGTACACCATCTTGGCCACGGGGGATGAGTGTGGTCCTTGAAAGAGCTTTCCTTTCCTTGCATCTTCCAGATCTTTCTGCCATTGCTGTGTGGACCACTGACAGTGTTTTATACTTTGTTTCTGACAGCACAGTCAACAGAATTAATGGAAGCCTTCTTCTGGGTTCCTAGTCTGCCTCCTTCCTTCCTTCCTTCTTCCTTGACATTGGAAATTTTTGGATGCTCCTCTGAACCACAGTGGTCAGGAGACAACCTCAGCTGCTATTCTTATCCAAATAGGAACTTACCAGATAGGTGAGACTGGCTGGCCAGGACTTGTCACTGCCTCACCAGTGCTGGGATCACAAGTACCTGCTGCTGTGTTCAGCAGGTTGCTGTGGCCATGTCCCTGGGTGTGGTTTTCAGTTGTGAGGGGGAAAAAAGTTACCCTTGATAGGGAAGAGCCATAAAGGACCCCACCCCAGTGTTGCCCGCATTTCGGCTGGTTCCTCTATTCCACAGTATGTTTAATTGGCAGGTCAGTTTCTCTGATGTCTCCTCCACCAATCTGCATATTTATTCTTGGTGGATGACTACGCTGTGAAATTTGTTACAACTTTGCAGATACTTAAGTCACTGGTAACAAAGTCTCATTTAACTGTGTTGGGATTCTTTGAAGCTTTAATCAAACTTCTGAATCATTTATTCTTCTTGATGAATATCAGATTTTACTGCTAGCTATTGGAGAAACAGGAATTCCCCTGAGATTGTGATTGCAACCATTTTAAGGCTACAAATTAACTTAGGAAGCCTTCCCCTATTTAGAATACTAAAATCCACTGTTCAGAAATATGTCTTTCCACACCACAGTTTGATATTCCTTGACTTCAGAAAGTCTCTCCTTATCTTTATTTTTAAACACACATTTCTCTTCGTTTTGGTAGAGAGATTCTATCGGTAAGGCAAGTTTAATAAATGTATTACACAGTCTCTATGTATTAATGTGCTATACAAAGATATTCACTCCCATGCAGTTACTTTATACATAATCCTCTTTTTAAAACCAGCTGCTTCTGTTTCTTTTCATGGATTTTTCAAATTATTCTCTTCAGTATTCCAGATAGACAAGCTGACCAACGGCTAGTGACACTTTACATGATCCCATGTGGTTGTACTGAGATACATAAAAGCAAACAGTTCACTGAAAAGAATACAAAAGGTTCTTAAAGAAGTGGCCAGTAGAGGTTTGGGGAGATGGCTCAGTAGGTAAAGCACTTGTGGCACAGGCGTGAGGACCTGAGTTAAGATTCCCAGCCAATCCAGTTTGGACCCAAAAGATTGGGAACAAAAACACCACACAGTAACCCCAGGGATAGATATGTGAAGGCTGATATATTCTTGGGGCTTAACAGTCAGTCAGCCTAGCCAAATGGATGTGTTCCAAGCCCAGTGAGAGACTTTACCTCAAGAAAATCAGGTAAAGGGCGACTGAGGAAGGGAAGGTACATAATGCCAACCTCTGATACATGTATATTCACACAGCTGACAGCACACACACATATGTGGACAGAAGACAGTAATTGGCATGCTGTAAAGTCATGTACCACACCTATCAGGCAAAAAAAATCCAAGCATTGTAGAGTGGACCATACTGTGAAAGAGGTCAGCTGGTGAGACTCCAAGAGAAATCCTCGAATAAACCGATTAGTCGGCATCTGTTGGAAATACATGCAAAGCCCTTCACTTTGGAGCCTAGGAATCTACGTGAAGATTCATCATCAAAATGAAAAGCAGTATCCAAAAAATAACTTTAATTTGAATTTTTTTAAACTCATGAATTAGTCTAATAATTTCTACTTGTTTTGTGAATTGGAAAATTAACAGTTCTCTAAGGATGAGAACAGCCTGTGCCCCCAAGTCTCACATGTCTTTGTGATTTTGTTTGACGTGTTTGATTTGTTTAGGAAATTTGTGTTTAGTTCTGGCAACTTCTTTATATGGCAGCCCAAAATCTTGAAAAAGTTTTAAAGCCTTGAAATTAGAATACTTTCTTCTTGGTGTAGGTGTTGGTTTCATTGAATTCGACAGGACTGTTGATCAATTTGAATTGCCAATTTTGTTACTTTTTACCTTAGTGAAGTTTCTCTTATAGATGTGTGTACCAACATGTACAAAACCCATACACATGTGCTCACCCATGTCTGATATCAGACTCACTGTGCCAGCATTCCCCCATTCTGTAATTCTTACTGCATAAATTTCCTAGACATAAACTCACGTCTCACTTTTTTTTTCATTCTTCATTTTAATTTCCCTTTCTTTGCCTTGAAATTATAGGGGGATTTCTGAGTTGGCTTCGTTGCAACAACCCTGTCTTGGCAAGAGCTTTGTACTCTCAGTTTCAAATGTTCCCTCACGTTTACAAGATGGAGAGATGGAATAAAACAGCAAAGGCTTTGGATGTGGATGTACAAGTCTTACAGTGTTGGCACAGAAAGTGAAAAAGTCTATTTCAGCCTCAAGTGACTGGAGCTTCCAGGACAGCGTGCGTGTGAGTTAAGGGACATCTCAGTGGGCTCTTGTCTCTCAGTCTGTGTTTCTTATTGTGTCCCAGTCGTGTATTTCCACCTCTCCCCGACTCCCACCCTACCCCCCACACCTCTCTCCCACCCCTGCCTTCCAACTCTCTTTGGTAAATATTTTGTAGAGTTCTTCCCAAAGGGATGTCTTCACTAGAAATTCCACTTCCCATGACTGTTTAGGGGGAACACTTATTTCTCAGCATCCTGCTTTTGCTTGCTGTGGGAGACCTTTTTGTATTATATTTCTGTCCCTATTATTGGTCACTTGACCCAGGCAAAAGCCACTTGTTCTCTGTCGTATGTGAGTTCTAGTTTCTCATGTTTACGTCATGCATGTAAATGCTGCTGTGAAGGTATGGGCTGTGGGACAAGAGTCAACAGAGAGATGGTTAAAGGAACTGGGGAACGGGGCAGAGGCAATAGGACACATGAGCAGAAAGGAGGTGCACAGGGGGAGGAGACGGGGTCAGGGGGTAAGGGGGATAAGGTGAAAGGAGATATACAGTCAACTAAAAATAAAAACTCTGTTTAAAAGTGACATAATAAATATAGTATTGTGAATACTAATTACTTTTTAAAATCTCAGTGCTGTTGTTAGAAACGAAACTTTCCAACATTTTACACGTACACATTTCGCCAATGCCTTAGTGGTAAACATTTGAGAGCCCATAAGTTTGTTGGAGTCATTCATTCATTTCATCAGCAATTAAGCCAGGAAGCCACACCTACCACAGCCAGGCTGATGCTCCCATCAGCGGATCTTCCTCCTGCTTATCCTAACTCTGAGAACATGCTAGTCAAACAAATCTTGATAGTGGGAACATTGTTTGTTTGTTTGTTTGTTTGTTTGTTTTAAATTTAGGTATTCTATTTTTTTTTCAACCAGTTCTTTCTTAAAGAGACATTTCTTCTGAATCTTCAGGACTGTTGATCAGTTAAGACTTCAGTAGCACCTAGAGAGACAACTCAGTGTGGGTCGCTTCCAAGCACCTACATAGTGGCTTACTGCCCCTTGTAACTTCATGTCCAGGGGACAATGCTCTCTTCTGGCGTCCTCAAACACATGATACACCCATAGACACACACAGAGAGAGAGAAAGACAGAGACAGACAGACATATGCATAGACACAGTCAGAGAGAGAGAGAGAGAGAGAGAGAGAGATAGCTATACAGAGAGACAGTCACACACAGAGAGACACACAGGCACACATGCTAAGACACAGTTACACGTAAATAAAAAGATTTAATCTGGTCTTGGCTGTACTTTCTGATTAAAATATTCAAAGCACTTAACATATTCGGGATCCCTTCCAGAGTTCTATGGTTGTTCATATTTTATTTCTCAGTGTGCGTTCAATGGGAGGATTGTGGCGGTGGTATCTATGTGTGTGCACTCTTGTGGGTGTTCATGGAGGCCAGAAGTTGACATCTGGATGTCTTCCTCGATGTTCTACCTGAAATTGAATGTAGAGCTTGCTGGTTGGACATGACTGGCTAGCCAGCAAACAAGGGATCCACCTGTGCCTGCTGTCCTTTGTCCAGCTTTTACACAGGTCCTAGGGATCTAAACTCGGTTCTCTCACGTGTGCGTATCAATCACTTTACACCCTGAGCCACCTCCCTTGTCCCTTACTTTTGTTACTATTTTCATTTTCAGTCAGTTTCAGAAGATTCCAGAACTCTGTCAAATGTTGCCCAGCAGATGATAGGCAATTTGCTACAACTCAATATTTCAGGAATGAGCACCGCCTCTCTATGAAATCAACAAACACTCTCAGAAGACGAAAGAGGCAGCATGTCCAGGGTCTGTGAAACGAAGATTCAACAAGAGCCACAAAACACACACTCCGTTTCAAGATAGAGAAGATGGCTTCAGAGTGAAGCTCACTTCCTTGAGGTAGACATGTCCAGGCAGCAAGCCTATTAAAATCTTTACTACCGGAGAGGATGTGGAGAAAGAGGAACGCTCCTCATGGTTGGTGGGATTGCAAGCTTGTACAATCACTTTGGAAATCAGTCTGGCGGTTCCTCAAAAAATTGGACATAGTACTACCAGAGGATCCCACAATACCTCTCCTGGGCATATATCCAGAAGATGTTCCAACCGGTAAGAAGGACACATGCTCCACTATGTTCATAGCAGCCTTATTTATAATAGCCAGGAGCTGGAAAGAACCCAGATGCCCCTCAACAGAGGAATGGATACAGAAAATGTGGTACATTTACACAATGGAGTACTACTCAGCTATTAAAAACAATGAATTTATGAAATTCCTAGGCAAATGGATGGACCTGGACGGCATCATCCTGAGTGAGGTAACACAATCACAAAAGAACTCACATGATATGTACTCACTGATAAGTGGATATTAGCCCAGAAACTTAGAATACCCAAGATATAAGATACAATTTGGGAAACACATGAAACTCAAGAAGAATGAAGACCAAAGTGTGGACACTTTGCCCCTTCTTAGAATTGGGAACAAAACACCCATGGAAGGAGTTACAGAGACAAAGTTTGGAGCTGAGAAGAAAGGATGGACCATCTAGAGACTGCCATACCCGGGGATCCATCCCATAATCAGCCTCCAAACACTGACACCATTGCCTACACTAGCAAGATTTTGCTGAAAGGACCCTGATATAGCTGTCTCTTGTGAGGCTATGCCAGGGCCTAGCAAACACAGAAGTGGATGCTCACAGTCAGCTATTGGATGGATCACAGGGCTCCCAATGGAGGAGCTAGAGAAAGTACCCAAGGAGCTAAAGGGATCTGCAACCCTATAGGTGGAACAACAATATGAACTAACCAGTAGCCCCTGGAGCTCGTGTCTCTAGCTGCATATGTATCAGAAGATGGCCTAGTCGGCCATCAGTGAAAGGAGAGGCCCATTGGTCTTGCAAACTTTATATGCCTCAGTACAGGGGAACGCCAGGGCCAAGAAGTTGGAGTTGGGGGGGGGGTGGGAGGGAGGGCATGGGGACTTTTGGGATAGCATTGGAAATGTAAATGAAGAAAATACCTAATTAAAAAAAACTCTTTACTGCCACAGTGTGCAAGAAAGATGGGCAGACAGAGACAAAGGGGCCTGGGGTAAGGGTGTGTGTGTGTGTGTTGGTGTTTTGGTTTGGTTTGGTTTGGTTTGGTTTGGTTTGGTTTGGTTTGGTTATACATTTCTTCCATATCTCTTCAATGCTTTTGTTAGAACCTGAAATTTAAAACCTTTTAGGAGTAAAAATTTTGATAATATCTCAGTGAAAACACTGGATATTTTCTAATGAAATTATTCTGTATCCATGCATGAATTTAATTGCCAACATTTTGTTTTGTGTTTGTGACATAGTAGGCACTCTTCCAGATACTACCGACAAAGCCATTCATTAACAAGAGCCTGAGCATGATTTTAGTTTAAATGAGGAAGAAATAGCCAAAGATTTGAGTGGGTGGATGTATGGATGTGAATGCATAGATGCATGGGTGACAGAAGGGGCCTGCAGACAGATAGACAGACTGACAGACAGATGTTTGGATGGATGGGTAAATAGATCATTACGTGGATCGATGGAGAGAGAGAGGAGAGAGGGGGGGGCTTAAGTGGGAAATGTCCCCTACAGGCTCAGACATTTCAGCACTCGGTCCCAGTTGGTGGCACTCTTTGGAGAGGTGGTGCAGCCCTACTAAAGGAACTGTGTCTGGAGGTAGGCTTTGAAAGTGTATAGCTCAGCACCCCTTCCAGTTCACTCTCTGTGTGGCTGAAGATGTGATCTCTGGGCTTCCTGTCCTGCCACCATACCTCCATGCTGCTTGCTGGCATTTTCCCTGTCACCATGAACCCCTTCTCCTCTGGAATCTTCCTAAGTTGCTTTTGGTCATGGTGTTTTATGACAGCAGTAGAGTAACTAACATACACAGATAGGTGATGATAAGCAGATAGATATATTGATAGGTGATAAGTAATAAGAAGAAGTATGAAGGGACAGATGGATGTGAACACATAAATGCTAGGTAGATAGATTATTGGGTGGATAAGAAAATGATAGATAATAGAGCAGATGCATGAGTGGACAGCATAGATGATGACAGAGAAAGATGTAATTGATCACAAGCTTACATGAAGTTCTAGGAATGAACCCATATACATGATCTCCCTCCTTAGATTTCACCAGCTATGGAAAGCTCATTAGCATGCCAACATACTCACAAGTGTCACAAGTTGGATGAAGTATATGTGTGCTATGGTTTGAATTAATTCCATCAAGCTTCATGTACTGGAAACATAGTCCCCAAATGAGGCAAACATTCTCGCAACTAAACTATGTCCCCAGTCCCCAGTGTGGAGGCCAGCCCTAAAATGCTGTTGAAAATGGAAGAGTCTTTAAGTGAACATCAAGAGGAAGATGCTTTACCTCCTAACTAAGATGCATATACAAATTTGCCAATAATTGCCCCCTTTCCTCACCCCTAAGAACTTGAATTGTATTAAAGTTTCACCAGTGGGAGTGTGTGACCTACTTTGAAATTCAATTATAATGACATATCTGCCCTTTATTCACTCAGAAAGCCTGGATATTCGGGGCTCAGTTTGTGTAAAATGCAATAAATATGTCCTTCCCTCACAGAGCAAAAGTAAAAATACACACAAAGCATTTTTAGATAGTATTACACAAATATCCAGGTGAAAGTGGAATTATTTCATGACAACATTCCGGCAGAATCTTGACAACCAAAAGTGATCCACGTGTAATTGTATCACCAAGCTTTTCTTACAGCCCAGCGAAAGCCTCGAGTTTTCAGTTGCTCACTAGAGAGATCACGTCGGTGTTGGAAGTTTCTGGTATTTGCTTTTTCTGAATTTTTCTTCTCTCTTCTGTTATTCTCCAATATTAGAGAGGGAGGGAATGGGGCTAAAGATTTTTTTTAATCTAATACATTTCTAAAACAACAGGTTAACATGGTCCTGGAATAAAAATACGTAATTGAATTCTGGTCCTGTATTTCAATAGTAAACAAACTGGCATTTTCTCCTGTCAGCTAATGAAACAATTGGGGACCATCATGGGATGAAAAATGGACAAATTAACAGCTTCATTCGAAGCCGGTGAAACCTTTCTCCTCTCTTTGTGATGACTTGGCAATTCTTTACTCTAGAAACTGGTTTTGAATACTCTGAGGGGGAGCCGAAGAGAACTATGGGTAACTCTATTAAGGATAGTATTATTTATTTATTTGTTCGTTCATTTTATCTCCATAGGTATAAGAAACAGAAGCCAAAGACACAGAAAACACTCTTCCTGTCCAAGATAACTGTTCCTTTGTCATCACAAGGTTATTTCTAGAAAGTCTTTGCAAGGGAAGAGTTAAAAGCTTAAAAATTATACAACCCCAAGATGAAGCATAAAAAATTGGATTCCCAGGAACACGCCAGTCAATTTTATGGATAGTGGCTTGTCTCCAGAGTAAGATATTTGAGTGTAAAAAAAGTGGGGTTTTGAGCCACCATAAGTAAATTATAAGACCCAATATGAGGATGGAAAGCTGTCCTTAAATCCAGTCATATGGACAGCCCAATGTGGTGTCTGAAGTCCTGGGGACTGGTGTCACATAAGCCAGGATCAAGACTTCATCTGGCCACTTAATGGCGTTATTACCTTGCATAAACTATTCTGCAAAAAGTAACTGACTCGGGGAGCTGTTGAACAGGCACCAGGAAAATGGCTCCATGGATAAATTAGCTTGCACAGGCATGAGGACTTGAGTTTGTAATTCCAGCACCCACATAAGAAACCAGCACTGTCTAGTCATCGGTGCTTGGCCTGTGGAAAACGCGCTATTAGAAGGTGTGGCCTTGTTGAAGGAAGTGTGTCACCGTAGAGACAGGCTTTGGGGTCTCCTAGCACTCAAGCTCCACTCACTGTGGAAGAGAGTCCCTTCCTGGCTGCCTGTAAAACCCTGGCTGCCTGTAAAACACAGCCTCGTTCTGCTGCCTTTGGATCAAGATGTAGAACTCTTGGTTCCTCTAGCATCACATGTGCCCACAGACATGCTTCCTGCAATGATGACAATGGGCTGAACTTCTGAAACTATCAGCCAGACCCAATTAAATGTTTTTCTCAATGAGTTGCCTTGGTCATGGTGTCTCTTCGCACAACTGGAACCCTAACTAAGACATCATCCTAGCCAAGAAACAAATGGCCCCAGGTTCTGTGAGAGGCCTTGACACAAGGGACTACTGCAGACAGTGTTAGAGAATGCCAGCATCCCTCTGACCGCTACATACATAGATTCCCACATACATACACACAGCACATGCACACACACAAGATATTTTTAAATTTCTAAAAAATAAACTATTTTCTAAGTAAATTAAGGCAATACATGTCTTAGTTACCATTCTTTTGCTGTGAAGATAAATCATAGCCAAGGCAACTTATAAAGGAAAAGCATCTTAATTGGGGCTTGCTTAGAGCTTCAGGGGATGAGTCCATGATTATCATGTCAGGGAGCTTGGTGTAGGCAGAAAGGGATAACATTGTAGCCATGGCTGAGAGCTCATAGTGTGAAACAACAACCGTAACAGAGAGAGAGAGAGGAGAAAGACAGAGAGACACAGAGAGAGACAGAGACAGAGACAGAGAGAGAGAGTCAGAGAGAGAGAGGAAGGAAGGGAGGGAGGGAGGGAGGGAGGGAGGGAGGGAGGGAGGGAGGGAGGGAGGGAGGGAACAAAAGCCAACTGAGAATGGTATGGTCTTTTGAAACCTCAAAGCAGACCACCAGGGACACATCTCTTCCAGCAAAGCCACACCTCCTAATCCTTCTAAAACAGTTCCACTATCTGGGGACCAAGCATTCAAACATATGAGTCTTTGAGGGCCATTCTCATTCAAAGCACTACAATGTACTTAAGGTGCTTATCAAATTCTTATTAAAACATTTCATTGATAAACTGACAAGTGCATGTTTAACAGATACTTGTTTAATGATTAATAATTTTTGCTTAGCAAAATAGCCATGGCACATCTATGATTTAAAAATATCATTTGGAGAAATACAGATAGACCATGGTCTCATTTATCTGAGCCCCTATATTAGCTCTACATACATGTGGAGAGCTGGTTGGAAGACACTTCCCCACCACAATATTCCCAGCATTTATGGCTCTCTGCATTGTATTTTTCTCTCTACATCATCCTAGGAAAGCCATTAAGGTGAATGCAAAATCAATACTCACAAGACGGGCTTTGACATTTAGCCAAATGGTAAGCTAAGGACATACAGGAGAGGTAGAAATTAGGTAGAAAGAGTGGACAGAGATTTGCAGGGGTGTGGAGAAGTCTCCCCCAATGATAAAAGCAGCTTCGAATGCATGCTTCTGTACTCGTCAGGACCCAAATGAAAGTTCCTCGGTGTTCCAAGGTTGCCATGTTCTCATGTCTGCCTGTGAGGCTTGCCATGTCATAGAGACAAGCTTACTGCCTGTGTCTAATGGCCCCTGGAGCATCTGTCACTTATCAACTATAAACATACCTTATAAACACAATGAGAAAGTAGCTGCCTTCTTTGGATTCTTGCCAAGTGGCATCCACCCTGTTGCTCATCAACTTACTTGGGGGGGGGGGGTTGGGGGGGGGAGAATGAACCAAGAGTGACATGAGACAGACTTCAGTATTTTGGGACAGTTCTATCACCATCATGGACAGCCAGAGTAACATTGATTACCCACTAGTGAGCAATGGCATTGATGAGACATCTTCAGACGTCTTGCAGCTTTTAAGTCTATTTAGGAGCTTGCTTAGCATAGCCAGGATGGTTTGGGAGAGATGGCTGATCAGGAAGTGTTTCTTCATCTATCACAGCCCTCCAGGAATTTACATATCATCTCCCTCCTAATCCATGATTCTGCACCAGTGGCATTCATCAGCAAGATAGGGACTGCCCCCAATAGACACAAATAACTAAACTCCCAAGCCCTGAGAACACAGAGGGAAAGCACATGTGTGCACATGCATGCATGACTAGAGCATCCATGGGAAATTTTGCACAACCCAGCAGCAAAAGTAACAAGGCAAATGTGTGGCTCAGTGGCTAGAGCAGTGTCCGCCATGACTATATAACCTCTGAGGTTTTGGAATTAAATGTCTGTTTCTTCTTCAAATATGAACTTGTTGACATATACACAAGTTTTATAAATGCATTTCCATACAAGTGTATCATGAACTAGCCCCCCCCCCGTCCCTCTTCCTACTATTTCCATCCATTACTCTCCATAAAATCTTGCTTCTATTTCCAAGTTCTGCATATACACATGACTGTCTATCTGCATAAGGTTGGGGTCCCACCAATGTGAGGAAGCATAATTACCCTCCTGCGTCTTCTTATGCTCAATACAATCCCCAGCTGCATCTATAGACCTGAAAATGACGCAATTTTGTTCTTTGTGCCTGAATTACACTCCATCATATATATATTCATTACAGTTTCTTAATCCATACATCTATTCATAGACACTTAGGTTGATTCATAACTTGACTATTATAAAGCAGATTATAAACATAGATTATGAAAAGCTTTTTCTATGATAATTTTAGAGTCTTCCTGCATATACCAGGAGTGGTATAGCTAGGTCATATTCTATTTTTAGATTTTTGAGAAATTCCCATGCTGGTTTCCACCGTGGTCTGACCAGTCACGTTTAAGGGTTTCCTTTCTCCGAAATCCCTGAACCATCTGTTATTTGTTTTCTTGATGAGAGCCATTCTGACTGAAGTCAATTGGAAGCTCAATGGTGTTTTAAGTTTCACTGCTCTGATGGATAAACGGATTAAATGTGTTTTCATATGTGTATTAGGCATTTCACCTTAGGCCTTTGCATTCCATCTTAAGAACCTCTCATTTCATTTGCACCCTTACTGGTAGAATTGTTTGGTGTTTGGTATTCTTTTTATGTGGTAGATTAGCCCATGCCAAAGTCCAGTCTCAGCTTGGAGAGGAGCTCTGAAAGAAGGGGTGTCTGGGAGCAGCAAAAACAAACGCCATGAAGTCAAAAAAATCATGGGTCCAAGCTAGTGGCCTACATTCTGCTGGAGACAGCTTTCTAGGCGGCTGGCTGTGTTCTGCTTTCTCTGGAGGTCTCCACACAGATCTCTCTATTTCCTGATTGATTTCAGTTCTCCAAGCAGTTCTCTCTTGCTATTCTAAAAAATTCTCTGGATAATTAATCTCTTGCAGATCATAAGCCCAGTCTTTTATTTTATATATCAATCCAGCCATTGATCTCAGGTTCCCTTTTGATTATCCTATGACTCAGCTTCCTGTGACCCCAACCCTTTGATTCACAGGAGTCAGCACACACATTAAAAAAAAAAAAAAAAAAAAAAGTGAAAAGGAATTCAGAGATTTGCCTGCCTGTTAAGCACAGACAATAAACTAGCTGGGTGGAACCCTGCCCTGAAATTACCATGTCTACCACCCTTAGACCTAATCTTGCTCTGTCCCAGGCTGACCCTGAATTCAAGAATCTGTCTGCCTTGGTAAGCATAAAAAACTTAGGTGGGTAGGATCTCCTGTTATCTCCATTCCCTAAATCTCTATTTTTCTTCTTTATTATCTTTCTGACAAGTTGGCTCACAGCGCAACTTTGTTCCTTTAGACTCGTGAAGCCCCTCATAACTCATATTGTACCCTCATTCTTTGCATAGTTGAGAAATTATATATTTTTAAACTCATGATTTTTAGAGTTCTTTCCCACAGCCCTAAGGGCTGTCTTAAAGGTCCCAGTGTTTACCATTTTGCTGAGGCATTAGCCACACCTCCATCCCCCAGACTGTTCATCATGGAGTAATTAACAGGAAAAACAGTCCTTGAAGGTAGAACATAAAAATAGTTACGGTGTTATACAAACAAGCCTTATACCAACAGCACACACCAATACACATGCACTGCTACACGTGGAGACCCGTGCATCCTGGCTTTGTCCCCTACCATGGTCATGCCAGACCCAGCAAGTCCACTGTCTAGTATATAACTAGTGTTCCTTCTATCCATTCATTAGGTTGTCTTTCTGGTATATTGGCTCATTCACTGTGCAGAAGATTTTTAATTTTATGTAAGTCCATTCTCAGTCCTTAGCTTTGTTCCTGAGCCATCTGGATCCTTCTCAGTAGGTGTCACCCACGCCTGTTAGCTTACAGCTTTCCTTATATTTTCTCCCACCGATTTCATATCTCCGGGTGTTACACTAAGATTACTGATGCGTTTTGAGTTCACTCCTGTGCAAGATGAAAGACAGGGATCTAGTTTCATCCTTCTGTGTGTGCACTGCCAGTTTCCCAGTCTCTACTGGCAGAAGAGGCTGTGTTTTCTCCAGCGGGTTTTCTTCACATCTGTGCCAAACATAAAGTGGCTGTAGCTGGGTGGGTTTGTTTCTAGGCTCTCAGTTTTCTACCATCAATCTACACAAATCTGCGTCTGCACTGCGCTGTCTCTGTTTCTCTGTCTCTGTACTTTAACACCTCCAATACTGCTGTATTTGTTCCACAGTGTGCTGGCTCTTCGGGATGTTTTGTTCTTCTAGGTGATTTTTAGGATTGCTTTTTCTATTTCTGTGAAGGACTCCATTGGGATTTTGATAGTACACTGAATCTGTAGGTCACAGCTGGTGATAGAGCCATCTTCACAATACTGACTCTGACGATCCACAAACATGGGAGGTCTTTCCATCTTCTACAATGGTCTTTGATTTCTTCAGTGTCTTATATTTTTCAGTGTAGATAACTCTCACACCCCTAGTAAGATACTTCTTTGATGCTATGAGTGGAACAGTACCTGATACCCTCCTCAACACATTTTTCCCAAGGATATAGGAATTCTACTAATTTTTATATATTGATTTTGGGTTCTTATTCTAAGAGGCTTCTGGTGAAATCTGTAGGGTTAGTTTTTATGACACCCATCATCATATGCAATAAACAAGCATCAATAATAAATATATATATATGAATATATATATGAAAGAAATCTCCTGGAAAGTGGACAATGTAATCAGGAGTTATCATGTACACTTTAGATACACACAATGCTGTCACTTTAAAAAACAAAACCAAAGTAAAGCAAGATGAATTTTAATTAAAATGATTAAGTACCAAGCCGGGGTTTGGTTTCAAAGGCTAATAATAAATTGCTCTTTTAAAATTTATCTTCACCCCTAGGTGCAGGAATCGTATGGAAGATGGAGAACATAATGAGACAAGCACTGGCTGCTGTGTACTGAGCCTCCAAGTCCAGCTGTGCTCAGCGGGGCTGCAGTGACTCTTGCAGGTAGGTGATGCCTGCGCTCCTCCTTGCTGGTGTCTGTATTAAGCACAAAGGCAGCATCTGTGATGAGCATTGGCAACTGAAGTGCTGGACTGCATCAGCTCTTCTAGAGGATCAAAATAGAAATCATGGGAGACGGCCCATCATGTAGTTTATTTGGGAGTGGGAAATGGCACACATATGAATCTGTGTGTGTGTGAGAGAGGGGGGGGGGAGGGAGAGGGAGGAGGGGGAGATGGGGAGAGAGAGAGAGGGGGGGAATGAGTGTGAGCACCCATGCACCACAGTGCATACACGTGAAGGTCAGAGGACACCTCGAGTGTTAGCCCTTACTTTTTGCTTTGCTTAGGACAGGGTCTCAGGTTTGCTCCTGCATAATCTAGACTACCTGACACACGAGCTTTGGAGGTTCCCTTCTCTCTGCTTCCAATCTTATCATACATATAATGAGATTACAGACGCATGCTACCAGCCAGGTTTGGTGGTACATGCTTTTAATCCCAGCACTCAAGGGGTAGAGGCAGGTGGGTCTCTGTGAGTTCTAGGTGAGCCTGATCTACAAAGCAAGTCCCAGGCCAGCCAGGGCTACACAGAGGAAACCTGTTTTGGAAAACAACAACAACAACAACAACAAAACAAAAAACAAAAAAACAACAAAAAAATGCTATCATACATGCATTGAGATTATAGACACATGCTACCACACACACACTGAAATTACAGACACATGTTACCATACACGCACTGAGATTACAGATATGTGTTCCCATACATGCACTGAGATCACAGACACGTGCTTCATTCACCATCGGTTCAAGGGATCTGAGCTCAAGACTCCATGCTGTTGTGGTAACCATTTTTCCCATTGAGCAATCTCCTTAGACCTTATTAATTTATTTTAAAGTGTATTGTGTTTAAGGATCTGCCCCTAGCACTCTAAGGTCTTTGATGCAATCGACAGACAAGCAAGTAAAATGAAATCATAGAGGAAATGGTGTGTTGACCGTGGTTTGTTGATTTACACAGGCCTTCCGGGGTCGCCAGTCCCCCTAAAATGTCTGTCCTGCTTCAAAAGTCACCAAGGAGGTTTGGAGTTGTGATAAAGGTGACCTTGAGAAGAGAGATGACCCTGGGTCACATGGATAAATCCAGTGTAATCACAGGGTCCTGGATGAGGAGGTAGAGCAGAACCAAAAAACAAAACAAACAACAACAACAAAAAGTCACCATCTTATGTTCAGAGTTGTGATTATTTGATCTGGAAGGGGCCAGGAGTTGAAGAACGTGAACAAGCCCTGGAAACTTGAAAGGCAGGGGCTAGAGAGATGGCTTGCTGGGTAACGTGTTTGCTATGCAAGCATGAGAATCTGAGTTCAAAGCCCCATGAATTCACTTTAAAAAAAAAAATAGGTTACATACATGATTCCTGAGCTGGGAAGGGAAAGACAGAAGGTCTCTGGGTCTTGATGACCAGTCATTCTACTCAAATTGGTGAGCTCCAGCTTCAGAGAGGGACCCTGTCCTAGAAAATCCAATGGACAGTTATAGAAGAAGGTACTCATTGTTGACTTCTGGCCTCCACATGCATGTACACACATGTGTACATACATGTACGAACATGTACACAAATACACACACAGACAATTAAAATCTTGAAAACCAGAAGTAAATGATTCTCCCCAAGAGAACCCACAATTAATGGAGACATGCCCACACCTTGATGTCAACCAACTAAAGTCACTCTGCATTAGACATCTGGAACTGCCGGTTGGTCAGATTGCACTGTGCTGATTTATGACCCTAATCATAAGCAGCCAACATGGAGGTCAGTGATGGCTGTCACTGAAGACATCTGGGATAAAGATCTGTCGCGGTAAATCTCCAACCCAAATGTGCCCTGGCAATGAAAACACGACTCAGTTAATATGTATACATGCTGTGTGCCTCAATTGGGCCAATCTACCACTACACTACCATCATCCACATCTTCAACCCCATCAGAAATCCAAGAACGATGGATATAACTGAAAATATATAGGAAGCCTAACACAGCTTCCAAAACTTAACCAATTTATAGAGACCGCTGATCACCTGGACAGTCCCTTACTTCAACACATTGGAGCATCGGTCTTCAGCCTACTGGCCAGGGTCATCTGACAGACTTAGAGAAACAGGAATATTAGAGACTAGCCTACTATGTCTCAGCAGAATCAAGCTGTCTTGACCTGTAATTGTGTCCTTTCTTTGGACAGTATTATGTCTGTAGATGAAATGAGGCAATTCTTGCCTAGTGGCTGTTTCACTACAACTGGAGTAACTCACAGATGCTCATTTTCTTCTTTGAATCCAAGACAGGGAAAGCTGCCAGGAGCAGACTAGTCTCAACAACAAGTGAATAAGTAATTATTAAACGTCACATTCTGTGGACTTCTGACATTTTTGAAAATCAATTATCTATGTGAGGTAATCTAGACTGTTCTCTGTTAACTACTCCCAGCCATTTCTAATTAAAATAACTGAAAACACCCTAACAATAAACTCAGAGCTATAAATTTCCTATTTGGCCCTTAACTCACAGGCTTAAACATCTCAGATCTGTTTATAATAACAGCAATAAAAGGACTGGGTCCAAGCCCTGTACTTCAAAATTTTTAGTATCAAAGACAACCTATAATACCCACCCCCAGCCCCAAAGCTTAGGGAACTGGGATGATGACTCTTCATAACTTCTTCAAGCTGAATATGGGTGTTGAGATATTTTTGAAGGGAGGGGGAAGAGTAGGGAAACGGGGGAGTTGATTGACCTTAAGAAGGCCACACCAATGATTGTATTCGTCTGTGTCCTCTGATGTCTGTGTCCTGACTAGATCCTTATGAAAAACCAAGACATCGGGAGTTCAGGTAGGTCCGTTCAGCATGTCTGATGATGAAATTTACCAAGGCTGTATATTCTGAATTATGTAAATCTCAAAACAAAATTTTAGTTTCATCAAGATAACCTTTTCGTTTGATTCTCTGGAATCTGGTTCTCAGGGAGTCTCCCTCTATTAAATTTGATCCATATAACTCTGGAAAGTATAAATACCTTAATTACCTTTTCCAAAAACACAAAGACAAAAGCTTTCCCCCAAATCAGCATATCCTTCAGCTGGTAACCAGGAAAACCTGTGGCTTGCCCTCTGTCCCAGAGGAACAATAAAACAACCACAATACTCAAAATCACACACATTTTAGCCTATTTAGGTCTTTCTAATTTGTCATGTCAGGTTATTAACCCAAAATTCCCATGGAGCCCACATTAGACAGAATATGAGTATCCTGAAGACTTTATTATACTATCTTTAAAACAATTGATTCACACTTCTATTTTCCTTTCCTTCCCTTTCCTCTTTCTTTCCTCTTTCCCCTTTTCCCCCTTTCCCCTTTCCCCTTTCCCCTTTCCCCTTCTTTCCCCTTTCCCCTTGTTTCCCCTTTCCACTTCTGTATTAGTCAGGGTTCTCTAGAGTCACAGAACTTATGGATAATCTCTAAATAGTAAAGGAATTTATTGATGACTTACAGTCGGCAGCCGAATTCCCAACAATTGTTCAGTCGCAGCTGTGAATGGAAGTCCAAGGATCTAGCAGTTACTCAGTCTCACGCAGCAAGCAGGCAAAGGAGCAAGAGCAAGAGCAAGAGCTAGACTCCCTTCTTCCAATGTCCTTATATTGTCTCCAGCAAAAGGTGTAGCCCAGATTAAAGGTGTGTTCCACCACACCTTTAATCCCAGATGAAAGGCATAGCCCAGATTAAAGGTGTGTTCCTTAACTCGGAGATTCAATCTTCTGGAATCCATAGCCACTATGGCTCAAGATCTTCAAACCAAGATCCAGATAAGGATCTCCAAGCCTCCAGATAAGGGTCACTGGTGAGCCTTCCAATTCCGAATTGTAGTTCATTCCAAATATTGTCAAGTTGACAACCAGGAATAGCCACTACAATCCACCCCTTGTCAACTTGACACAAATAATATCTCATGTTCACATGAAACAATAACAAGATTGTAAATACGCCTAACATGATATAACTATCCCTCGTACAATCGCAAACGCATTAGTAAATTTACAATGGGCATTCATATTACTTTATAATCCTCGTTTCTGCAACTGGTTACGTGGCCTTAATTGGTATTTATAACTACCTTCCTCTACTACCCATTCTGTATTTCCTTCACCTTCAGCCAGCACCTCAGCAGGTCTTGGCTCTTTTCCTGGAGGATTGACCCATACCTTCATTCCTGATGGGTCTGCGTCCTTTGTCATCCTGCTTGGATTAGGCTGTTGTAGTTTCCCATTGACTTTAATCACAGGACATGGTAGTACTAAGAGACGCCCTAAGGGATCTCCTGCACTCCAGACATAATCTTGCTTACCACCATTGTGAAGAGGTAATCCAATTTCCCCATGGTAATCTGGATCTATCACCCCTCCTAACACTGTTATTCCTTTTTTAGCCTGTTGGTTTAAGGGCATTAGAAGCCCAAAATGACCAGGGGGAAGTCTGAGCTTCCAGTTCAATGAAATGTTTGTTGTAGCTCCTGGTAGGAGCACTCCCCTCTCTGGAGCCAAAACTTCTAAGCCAGCAGAACCTAGAGTTATGGGGACAGGAAGCAAAAATTTTCCTAGAGGGTCACTAGGAGTGATAGTAAGTGGAACTATTCCGTTTTCCACCCCTTGATTCCTGGACCCATGAATCCTGGCTATGGGTGAAACTGTACCATATATCGAGCGCTGATTCAAAGCATATACTGCCTTCTGAAGAACTCTACCCCAGCCTTCCAAGCTGTTACCACCTAATTGGCGCTGTAACTGCGTCTTCAAAAGGCCATTCCATCTTTCTATAAGCCCAGCTGCTTCAGGATGATGGGGAATGTGGTAAGACCAGTGAATTCCATGATCGTGAGCCCACTGTCGTACTTCTCTGGCTGTGAAATGAGTTCCTTGGTCAGAAGCAATACTGTGTGGAATACCATGACGATAGATGAGGCATTCTGTCAGTCCGTGAATGGTGGTTTTAGCAGAGGCATTACGTGCAGGAAAGGCAAATCCATAACCAGAATAAGTATCTACTCCAGTAAGAACAAAACGCTGTCCTTTCCACGAAGGAAGTGGTCCAATGTAGTCAACCTGCCACCAGGTTGCTGGCTGGTCACCTCGAGGAATGGTGCCATATCTGGGGCTCAGTGTTGGTTTCTGCTGTTGGCAGATCTGGCAATCAGCAGCAGCTGTAGCCAGGTCAGCCTTGGTGAGTGGAAGCCCATGTTGCTGAGCCCAAGCATAACCTCCATCTCGACCACCATGGCCACTTTGTTCATGTGCCCATTGAGCAATGACAGGGATGGCTGGGGAGAGAGGCTGATTGTCCACAGAACGGGTCATCTTATCCACTTGATTATTGAACTCCTCCTCAGCTGAAGTCACCTTTTGGTGAGCATTTACATGGGACACAAATATCTTCACATCCTTTGCCCATTTGGAGAGATCTATCCACATACTTCTTCCCCAGATGTCTTTCTCACCAATTTTCCAATTGTGATCTTTCCAAGTCCCTGACCATCCAGCCAATCCATTGGCTACAGCCCATGAGTCAGTGTATAATCGTACATCTGGCCATTTCTTCTTGCAAACAAACTGTAATACCATGTGTACTGCCCGAAGTTCTGCCCACTGTGAAGATTTCCCTTCACCTGTGTCTTTCAAGGTTGTCCCAGAAAGGGGTTGTAATGCTGCAGCTGTCCACTTCTGGGTGGTGCCTGCATAACGTGCAGAGCCATCAGTAAACCAGGCTCTAGTCTTCTCCTCTTCGGTCAGTTGATCATAGGGAACACCCCATGAGGCTATAGGTGCATGCTTGGCAGCAGATGGCATTGTAACAGGAGTAGAAACCATAGGCATTTGAGCAACTTCTTCATGTAACTTGCTTGTGCCTTCAGGACCTGCTCTGGCCCGATCACGTATATACCACTTCCATTTGATAATAGACTGCTGCTGTGCACGTCCCACTTTATGACTTGCAGGGTCTGATAGTACCCAGCTCATGATGGGTAGTTCAGGTCGCATAGTGACTTGGTGTCCTATTGTCAGACGTTCAGTTTCCACTAAGGCCCAATAGCAGGCCAAGAGCTGTTTTTCAAAGGGAGAATAGTTGTCTGCAGATGATGGTAGAGCTTTGCTCCAAAATCCCAAAGGCCTTTTCTGTGATTCACCTACAGGGGCCTGCCAGAGGCTCCAAACAGCATCTCTATCAGCCACAGACACCTCAAGTACCATCGGATCTGCTGGGTCATATGGTCCAAGTGGTAGAGCAGCCTGCACAGCAGCCTGGACCTGTTGAAGGGCCTTCTCCTGTTCCAGGCCCCACACAAAGCTAGCAGCTTTCCGAGTCACTTGGTAAATAGGCCTAAGTAACACACCCAAGTGAGGGATGTGTTGTCTCCAGAATCCAAATAGACCCACTAAACGTTGTGCTTCTTTCTTGGTTGTAGGAGGGGCCAGGTGCAATAACTTATCTTTCACCTTAGAAGGAATATCTCTGCATGCCCCACACCACTGGACTCCTAAGAATTTCACTGAGGTAGATGGTCCTTGAATTTTGGTTGGATTTATTTCCCATCCTCTGATACGCATATGTGTTACCAATGAGTCCAAAGTGGTTGCTACTTCCTGCTCACTTGGTCCAATCAGCATAATGTCATCAATATAGTGCACCAATGTGATATTTTGTGGAAGATCCAAACGATCAAGATCCCTTCTAACTAAATTATGACACAGGGCAGGAGAGTTAATATATCCTTGAGGCAAAACTGTGAAGGTATACTGTTGGCCTTGCCAACTGAAAGCAAATTGCTTCTGGTGGTCCTTATGGACAGGTACTGAGAAGAAGGCATTTGCCAGATCAATAGCCGCATACCAGGTGCCAGGAGATGTGTTAATTTGCTCAAGTAAGGAAACTACATCTGGTACAGCAGCTGCAATTGGAGTTACTACCTGATTTAGTTTTCGGTAATCAACTGTCATTCTCCATGATCCATCTGTTTTCTGCACTGGCCAGATAGGAGAGTTAAATGGAGATGTGGTGGGAACCACCACCCCTGCATCTTTCAAGTCCTTGATAGTGGCAGTAATTTCTGCAATTCCTCCAGGAATACGATACTGTTTTTGATTCACTATTTTCTTTGGCAGAGGCAACTCTAAAGGCTTCCATTTGGCCTTTCCAACCATAATAGCCCTCACTCTACAGTTCAGGGAACCAATATGAGAATTCTGCCAATTTCTGAGTATATCTATCCCAATTATACATTCTGGAACTGGGGAAATCACCACAGGATGTGTCCGGGGACCTACTGGACCTACTGTGAGTCGGACATCAGTCAAAACTCCATTAATTACCTGCCCTCCATAAGCCCCTACTTTAACTGGAGGGCCACAATGTTTCTTGGGATCCCCTGGGATCAGTGTCAACTCAGAACCAGTATCCAGCAGACCCCGAAAAGTCTGATTATTTCCTTTTCCCCAGTGTACAGTTACCCTTGTAAAAGGCCGTAGGTCCCTCTGGGGAAGAACTGGAGAAAGGGTAACAGCAAAACCTTTGAGTGTCTTATCAAGATCCTTCCTCAGAGGAACCTGGCCACCCCTTCATTCAAGGGGTTCCGGATCTGCAAACTGTCTCAAGTCTGGAAATTGATTCACTGGCCGAGATTGCTGTTTACCACGATCTAATGTAGCCTTTCTTTCATTTGTTTGAGAATTTTTCTGCTTATACAGATCAAACAAATATGCAGTAGGCTTCCTATGTATTTCATTCCTGGAAACACCATGATTGATTAGCCAGTACCAAAGGTCCAAGCGAGTCATGCCATTATAAATTTCACCTCTCCTGTGCTGACCATTACTGGGTATGTTATTATAAACATTCTTTTGTCTACGCTGTCCATTATAATAACTAGAATCACCTTGTCTCTTGAGATTCAATGCTGCCACCTGGCCCTTGTTACCTCGGAATCCAACTAAACCCAGTGAATTTAATTCATCTAATTGAGCAGAAGCATCTCCAATGCTAAGATCTGGCACAAGGAAAAGGGAAAGAACAAAACCCTTCAAATGTGCCGGTGCCCCTCTCACCAATTTGCGTCTTATAGAGCTGGTGAAAGGCATATCTTCTGGACCTTCCCAATGTGGACAATTATGCTTTACACAATATATCCACTCTAGCATTGCAATTTCCCTAAGTCTTAAAATCCCTTCATCAACACTAAGCCATGGAATATCAGGCATCTCCAAGTCATTTCCAGTAGGCCATCTTTTGATAAACACCTCAGCCAACCATTCAAACAAACTTTTGACACCTTTTTTAACTATGCGAGCTTCCGTATTAAACCTAGAATCTCTACTCAGAGAACCCATGTCAATAAACTCAGCCTGCTCTAGTTTTATGTTCCTTCCACCCTTATCCCACACCCTTAAAATCCATTCCCACACATATTCACCAGGTTTCTGCTTGAATGAATTAGCCAACTCATTAAGCTCCTTAGTAGTGTAGCGAATTTCCTCATGGACTACACTTTCTACCTCCCCTCTAGGAGCCTGTTTTGCTTTGAGTCTGGTTACAGGTCTAGAAGAAACTATTGGTGGGCCTTGAGCAGACTCTGCAAAATTAATTTCCTCATGTGGGGAAGGCATTATTTCAAGAGGTGGGGCTGAG
Source organism: Mus musculus (assembly GCF_000001635.26). Taxonomy (NCBI): domain Eukaryota; kingdom Metazoa; phylum Chordata; class Mammalia; order Rodentia; family Muridae; genus Mus; species Mus musculus. The sequence goes on from NC_000068.7 coordinate 171,931,010, forward strand.
GGTACTACTTCCTCAGGTGGGGCAAACCCTTGAGAATCTGAGGATTCAAAATTCTCAGCTTCAACATGGTCTTCCCACACATCCCCGTCCCATGTTGTAGGATCCCATTCTTTGCCAATTAGAGCCCTTACTTTAACTGTCGACACACTCTGAGGCTGAGACTTGAATTTTCTCTGTAGTTCAGCCAACCTTACAATGAGAGTTTCTGTTTGATTTTCTGCAACTTGAGCTCTATTGCTACAAGAGAGAAGATTCTCCTCAAGGACACACTTAGCAACTTTTAGATCGTTTACTTGTGTCTGGAGCCTTTCGATTTTATCACACAACTCCTTCCTTTCATTCATCATTTTTTCCACAGATACTAAGAGCAGCCAGCCAGTAAAATCATTTTTCGATTTTTTCCCCATCTTGTAGAAAGCTTTGTGCACTGAATCACCTAATTCATTAAGAAAATCAAGGGCATTAGCTTCTTTAAGTTCGGAATATAGTTTCAACCATGGGTCTTCAAAATTCTCTGAGCTCCCAGGAGGGAGAGAATCTGGAGAGGTTTCAATATTTGAAAGTGCTGGTGGATCAACAAGCCAATTCCAGTATTTTAAAAGATTCATCCTTGTACTTCTGTTACTCTAGAACCACTCCTGGTACCAACTTCTGTATTAGTCAGGGTTCTCTAGAGTCACAGAACTTATGGATAATCTCTAAATAGTAAAGGAATTTATTGATGACTTACAGTCGGCAGCCGAATTCCCAACAATTGTTCAGTCGCAGCTGTGAATGGAAGTCCAAGGATCTAGCAGTTACTCAGTCTCACGCAGCAAGCAGGCAAAGGAGCAAGAGCAAGAGCAAGAGCTAGACTCCCTTCTTCCAATGTCCTTATATTGTCTCCAGCAAAAGGTGTAGCCCAGATTAAAGGTGTGTTCCACCACACCTTTAATCCCAGATGAAAGGCATAGCCCAGATTAAAGGTGTGTTCCTTAACTCGGAGATTCAATCTTCTGGAATCCATAGCCACTATGGCTCAAGATCTTCAAACCAAGATCCAGATAAGGATCTCCAAGCCTCCAGATAAGGGTCACTGGTGAGCCTTCCAATTCCGAATTGTAGTTCATTCCAAATATTGTCAAGTTGACAACCAGGAATAGCCACTACACCTTCTTTCCCCTTCCCCCTTCCCCCTTCCCCCTTTCCCCTTTCTTTTCCTTTCCTTTCTATACCTGCTTATAAGAGGCAGCTTGTCAAACAAGGATTTAAACCCAAAATTCCTATGGAGCCCACATTAGATAGAATATGAGTCTCCTGTAAGACTTACTAGAGCAATATATCTTTACACCATCTTTAAAGCAATTAATTTAAACTTCCACAAATATCTGCCTATAGGAAGCAGATAGTTTTAAATTGTTAAGCTCTCTGCCTAGAGCAGCCATCCTGTTATATCATCTATCTGTTGTGCTCTCTACCAGGAGCCACAGACATTTATTTAATTAATACCTATTATAATATCTATCTGTTATGCTCTCTACCTGGAGCCACAGACTTCTATTTAATTAATACCTGTGCATGGCAGGTGATTATCACTGCTCTCTCTACTTGGAATAAGTGACTAATATTCCCTATCTAGTTCCTAACCTTTATCTCAGGTTAGTTGAATTCAAATCAATACGCTGAGCTCCAACCCAAATAAGCCCCAGCAATGAAATCACGATGAATACAAGCTGTGCACCTAGATTGGGCAGATCTACCGATACATTACCATCTTCTACATCTATGAGATCCATTGGAACTTGCGGTTTCTCCAGGCCATGTGCTTCTGCTCTGCTTTTCTTCTCCCTCCTTTTCTGAGTTTTTTCCCTCTTCCAATTTCTCCTTCTCTCTCCCTACCTTCTGCTGCTCCACCTTCCTTTTATCTGCCCAATCATTAGCTCTTTTTTATTTTACAAATTAAAGTGGGAAGCAGGTTTACAGGAAATCACCTGAGTGCTGACTCATTCCTTGTTCTCAACCACTCACAGGAGAACTGAATTAACATCAAATAAAATTATCCCCAGAGCTATCCACAACAAAGATCTATTAGGATGAAAGGGGAAACCAGGAAGCTCTGTACTGAATAAACAGAGAAAGGAGGTGACTAGCACAAAAATGGTGCCCTTTCAGCTCAACTGCCTGGCTGAGCCTCCCCACAGCCTCCTGTTTTTGCCACCTTCTCCACCCAGCTCTCGGGTTATAGACACGTACTGCATTCCCCAGCTCCTTACATGGGGGTTGTGGACGTGCACTCAGATCCTGATGTTTGTCCAGCAAGCACTTTACCTAGAGGGCACACACGCCCAACCCACCCCAGACCTAACTTTCTTTGGTCCTGGCAATGAGATCAATGGTTTCGTGCCACCACACACTTCCATTGAGGTATAACCATTCACCACCAGTCCCAAAACAACAAGGACAGAAACCTCCAAATGGAAGGACTCTCAAGGCAAGCCTTCACTCTTTCCAAAGTGATCGGCTTGGGTGTTTTGTTACCACAACAGAAGATGGAGTAATGTGGGGAATTACTGAAAGACACTACTCAGCTGCTGCTGTGGTTAGATCATCAAGGACTGAAATACAATAGAATGGCCAGCTAGCAGGGCCCCGTCTAACCATCGGAGAATGAATGATGGTGATATAGGAAGGGACAGCAAAGGCTGTGGTTCTCCGAGCACACAGGACACAAGTCATTCTAGTTGTGAGGTTGAAAAAAGATTGTAGCAATGGGAAAGAGAAAGCCCAGTGGAATAGTGGAGAAATGGCCACAATAATTTAGGCAATAAATCAAAGGTGCTTGGATCTCATATCCAGCGGGAGGCGTTAGACAGTGGAATCTATTTTCCAGGTAGAGCTGCCAGAATGTTCTGGTGTCTTAGAAATGAAAGCTACCCAGGTTGAGGTAGCAGCAGCAGCTGCCTTGCCTTGCTTGCTCTCGATAATCACGAGCTGCAGGCAGCTTAAATCTTCACCCCAAGAGATCTGCCTTTGTGATCCATTCCCACAATTTGCTAGATTATTCAGAACAACGAGAGAGAAATCTCAGATAATTACAATCAAGCCAGGCTCTCAGATAATACCTACATTGTGACTCTCAACTTGCTTTTTCTGCTGAATTTTTCACCAGAACTATGTAAGAGGGAAGTTTCAAGATATTGGGGAAATGGAGAACTGGGAAATCCAGGGAGCCTGCAGTATCCAGTCCAAGCTTGGGCTCCTGGGTGCCTAAGGGGCTGTTGGGTGTTGTAAGCTCCCATCAAAATGTCAATAATTTTTTTCAGAAACTGCCTAGATGCTAAATCTTGTGCTGCTGCTGATAGATTCACTGTCTGGCTTGGGTTGCTTTATAGTCACTCTGCGTGGTCCAAATTATTCTAGTCCGTAAACAATTAATAAAAATAGGAAAATCAATTACCACTTAAGAAATGCAATTTGTTTGAAAAATAATCTTTAAAACCCTGGAGACTGTGGAGGGAAGAATACAGGATGAGGGCAGAGAGCAAGGAAGAAGTTTGGGAAACATGGGAATACTTTGTATGGGGTTGGGTTATTTGCCCAGCATCCTGCACAGTGTCACGAAGAGGGTGAATTCAGGTCCCCGACTCCTCATCCTCCACCAGCACACGAGGCCACAGTGGTTTTCCTGTCAAGTGTTCTCCACCCCATCTTCAATGTAAGTGCCTGGCGTCCCTAACAGAGCCATGTCACACCAATTTTTTAGGTCATCAAGCTTAGGAGTTAGGATACATTTTGTTCCTTGCCAGCTATAGCTACGTACATGTGGTGATTGTCCAATCAGACCAACCGCTATGATTGGCTCAATGCTGTGTGGCTCCACCCAGAGAACCTGTGAGTTTGCTGGAAGGACCTTGCACCACCATGAGTTCTAGACTCACAAGGGCATGACATGCGTACCTAGAGTTGTTAACCCTTGCTTGCCTCCCTTAGGAATACACTGAGCTGAACCTTAAGATGGACCCGGACCCCACACCATGTTCTCTCCACTGCTCCCCTACCCTGGAAGGAAAACAGATACTAAGACCTAAATGGCTGAGGCTGGGGGATGGCTCAGGGCTTAAGAGCATTGGCTGCTCTTCCAGAGGAACAAGATTCTGGTTTGAGGATCCACATGGTGGCTCATAACTGTATGTGAGTCCAGCTCCAGAGGATCCAATGCTTTCATGGGGCCTCTGCAGCTACCAAGCACTGACATGGTACACAGTCATACATGCAGACAAAGCCCCTATACACATAATAGGTAAATACATGAATGAATGAATGAATGAATGAATGAATGGAGTGAATGAATGAATGAATGTAAAGATTTTATAATTGACTTTGCACATGTGTGTACACCTGTGTTTAAGTGTATCACATGAGTGCAGGCTGGAGGTGTCAGGTCCCTTGGGATCTGGGGTTACATGTAGTCGTGAGCCACCCGATGTGGATGCTGGAGGGTCAGTTCAGGTCGTCTGTAAGAGCAGTAAGTGCTCTCTACCACAGCAGCCCTAACACTTATAATAATAACAACAACAGTAATAATAATAATAATAATAATAAAACAGTCATTTTGCAGTTGTACTTTTCTACCTTACCACCACAGAGCAGGCAGCTTGGCTCCGGCAATCACATAAAAGCTGATTTACAATCAAGGCTTTTGCAGGAAATAATTAATAAATGTCTCTGAGAGCAATTTGAAATGTATAACGTGATGCTGAGAAAAATAAGGGTAAAACGCAGCTGTTGTTGTTGGCTCCTGTCCCTGTCCACCGTCTAATGCAGTCAAGCAGGGAAGTGACAGACTGGTTTGAGTCAGTGAGGCTGAGCTCATATATCAGGGAGAGCTGTTGCCTGTGTATCATTACTTCATTCCCAAACCTTTACAGTGCACTCTCTTTGACACCTGTACTCCAAGGGGCACGTATGTCTTCCGCCAACACCTTTTATGTATGTATTATGATCACTCCCATAGAAACCTGTGTGGTGTAAGTACACGTGTGTTTATCTCTTTTCCATTAAGCTTGAATAGGGCAGCATCATTATGAAGTGTCATCCATTACAGGAGCGTTTGAGTCTCTCGACATTTGCATATGAATAACGGAAAGAGATTTATGATTCTATCTTAGCACATTAAAAGGTTTTGTTGCATAAATTACACTAATCTGTCCGAGCCTCATCGGCTCTCTCTGCTGCCTGTCTGTCAGATAGGCTTGGGATGGCTCTACCTTCCGTTGGGGACAGAGTGAGCAGGCACAGTCATTTCAGGGTGTTTTGAAGTTCTGCTTTTAGCAAGAGGAGAAGCTGCTGACACTGAACAGGCCCGGCTCCCCAGACAGCAGGCACAGTCTCACCAAGTTCTGTGTAATTTGGCATCTCAAAAGCAATAGCCTAACCAAGGATCTCCAACCGTGCAGCATGAGTTTAAACAGGGTGAGAACAAACAGAGTAGGAGAAAAACAAAGTCCAGAGAAAGGACTATATGAATCATGATGTAGCCCAGACTAAGTAGGATGGGATAATATGCAAAGAGCTAGTGTTAATCACGATGAAAATCCACTCTCTACTATCCAAACCACACGGTGTGCTATAAACGTCACATCCCAAGAGCCAACCCTAGAAACAATTCTGCCTGCAAGTAATCACTCGTTGGTGTCTATTGGCGCTGCTCTTCAAGCACATACTGATGTCTAGGCTACTAGAGGCTCCATATGCCCCATCCATGACCAATACCTAATGGAGGCAAGTGAGAAAAGAAGGAACATGCAGCCCTTACCATTTCCACTCTAAAAAGTAATGCTTTAGTTCAATGACCTGAACCCAAGGATGGCACCAGCCCTTTACAGTCTTCACCCAGACCACTCCTGAGCCCAGTTCTCAGCCATAAAGACCTTTAATGTTAATTTATCTGGATGCTACTCTAAGCTAAACATTTTACTTAAATAGATAGATTAATTACCAATTAATTAATCACAGCAGAAACTATGACAAAATTTATCTTAGTAAGTTCACTACATAACTGTCTTTGCAGCAAGAAATGCAAAAGAGCCCTGGGAAACGTGAAGTAGTTTCAACCTTGGAAACAACTTATGAATGATTCATCATAATGGCCAATCATCTTCTAGATTAAGTGATTTTTTTTTTGTTTTTTGGTCTGAAACAAATGAGTGTCATTGGGTAGTAGGGATGTCCTGAGCAAACACATTAAACGTTTCCGTCAAGGACTGAAAGTGTTCTCATATTTGATCCTCAGTGGGGTCCTTGGTGAGCAGTATGCTATGTTGGTAGCCTTGGTCACACCCACACTGCCTGCCAACTCTAGACTCTGAAGTCCTTAGCAGGGAGATAGATGTAGGAGGTGATGTCAGTCACCACAGTGAGAGCTCTGTGTCCCTCCATGATCAGGATGATAATGATCAAACGCAGGTACTTACTCTCCACCTGCTGTAGACAGAGCCCTGTCATAGGCAAAGCTGCTTAATTATAGCCCAGTCCTTACACTCTTATGGAGAACAACCATTCTTGGCCTGGAGTTATCTCTCGGGATACTTTGAAACAGGGCCCAGACTCTCAACCAACAGGGCTATAATAAAACTACGACCATCTGGAGGATGTCTCCCAGCTTATGAACCTCCACCCTGCCATGTTGAACACGAAGGAACTCAGATGAATTAAGATTTATATACATATGTAACATATATTTGCTTATATTTATATTAATATAAATAATCTATGTAGCATAGCTAATGCAATTCCTGGCATATAGTAAAGGATTAATGAATGTCCACTAGACAAGGTCACTTGATTCAGTAAGCCTACAGTAGGCACAAACTTATAGACTATCCCAAGTTAAGAACTCAAGCAAAATATCTTTAATATCTGCATTTATTGGCCAAATCAAAGTGAATGCATTTATGTAAGGAAATGTAAATAGTGTTGAAAAACCCAGATGCAGCAATGTAAGATCTGGAGATTCAATTTAGTGGTAACTCATGAGAAGAAAGCTTAAACATCTTGGTGGAGCTGCCAGGAAGGATGAGTGGTAAGGACACAGGCAATCAGGTGTATCCCTTATTGTAGATTTCAAGACAACAAAAATGCCAGCCGTGAAGTGTCGAGATGACCATGGGACCATCCTCACATCAGTCATGAGTCATCACGACGGCCATGGGACCATTCTTACCTCAGCCGTGACGCACCGTTCATCACATCAGTCATGAGTCATTACATAACTGTGGGACCATTCTCATCTCAGTCATGAAGCATCGAGATGACGGTGGGACCATCCTCACTGTGTACACTATATCTTTACTGTGACTCCAGTTAGATTCACACCCCTGGAAGAAACCAGTGCAGAAACCCAACAGGTGCCTCATCTCACATGGAGCAGATTTGGGTAACATTTGCTGAGGACAGAAATGAGCAAGGCATGTCCTGATGGCTTGCACACATCAAAAAGGAAACCACACACAAAATACAGTGCGAATTCCTGATCACATAAGCAAACATGTGCAGGGCAAGAATAATTTCACTCAGATCTAGTCAGAAAAGGAATGCACACACTACAAACCCTTCTGAGGGTAAGAGTCTCTTCTGGCCACATATGTAAACTTACTCTGCTCAACGGTGTCAGACAGCTACCAAAACCCGAGTGACAGATAACCACAGTGTTCACCCAGCTTATCATCCAAACAAGTTGCCTTGTCTGAAACAAGTGGCAGACATCAGTTATCAGTGAAACTGTCCCAGGCATGCAAATCATGCTGTAATCGTGGCTGTAATTTGATCTCATTGGTTGGACCTCTACGTTTTCTGCTTTTCAAAGGGTGGGGTTCAGAAATATCCAACTTAGAGAATGCCCCTTTAATCACAGTTTCAGGATGATCAATCGATGCTAAAGCTAGTGATCAGCAGAGCAGAATACCCAGAGAGAAGAGATCTGTGGTTTCTGGTAGCTGAGGCAGGGAGAAATGGGGAATAACAGCTGACAGGTTTGGGTTACATCTCTAAGTCAGGAAAACATTCTGGACTTACATAGTGACCATGGACACCCAACTTTGTGAATATGATTTTAGTAGCATTGATTTGTACACATTTGGAAGTGAATTTCATGGTACAAGGACCACCTTTCAATAAAAAAAAAAAAAAAACATTTATAAAACTGAGAGAAGAGAGAGCAGTGAGAAGCAAAATATTTATTAACATGGATTAGAAACCTCTGGCACAGGTACTTAAGAACCTCAAAGAACAGTGAGGAGTTGCCATCCAGAAAGCAGCACAACAGCATCTTCAACAGGGAACCAGAGTGAGCGCCACCAAGAATAGAACCACCTGACACAATGTGCCTCCTGATGTGAGGCACAATATCACACTTGTGGTGCTTGCTCAAAGACGTGTGACCCGAATCCCTAGATAAGAAACTAACAGACAGACGTGAGAACATCCAGAGTTAGGCTGCTGACAAACTGCTCTCATGGATCCACAAAGAGGTCATGAAACTGGTGGAACTGAGGGTCCTATCACAATGAGACCTTATGTAGAATTATGGGTTGTTACTGAAGAAAGAATCCCAAGATGAGGGCAGGTTGGAGTATGGTGAAGCTGACACCAAGAATACATGCTTGTGAAAGACACCCTACAGCACACACACCCCCCCCAAAAGAAAAAAACCAGTGAGGTACTGGGACATGCTTGTAAGCCCATCCCAGCAGCCTGAAGGCTGACTAAGGAACATGGGACTTAAAGCCAGCCGGGGCTTTATAGCAAGACCCTACATCTAACTGGGGGGGGGGGGAGACATAGAAATATATATATATATATATAGAGAGAGAGAAACAGAGGGAGAGAGAGGGAGGGAGAGAGAGGGGAGAGAGAGGGGAGAGAGAGGGTGTGAGAGAGAGACATAGAGAGAGAGAGGGAGAGAGAGGAGTGGGGAGAGGGGAGAGGGGAGAAGAGGGGAGAGGGGCAGGGGTAGAGACCAGGACAGGGGCAGGGATAGAGACCAGGACAGGGAGAGGAAACAGAAGACATAGAGGTTCATTAAGATGAACATATAAAAACAGGCAGAAGTTGCTGCTGTGAACCAAACCAAAGAAAGGTCTGGGCAGCTGCCATGAAATACAGGACAGCCATGAGACGGGTGTTCCCACGGCATCTCCACGAGGAACCCACCTGATGATGCCTGAGTCCTGTGACTCTGCGCTTCAGAACAGAGAGAGAATGAATTCCTCCTGAAACGAACTGTCGAGTTTGTATGGATTCATGACAACAGTTCTATGAAACCCAGGCCGTCGTGAAGAAGACAACCTTGTTGGAAGAGTTGTAGAGGAGACATCGATGAGGGCAGATGCAGCACAAACCGGATCTCACCCGGAGAAAAGCACACTGGGAGGGTGTGTGTCAAAGCATCACACAGTAGCATTGTAGCAATAACACCATGGTGTTCCATGAGCTGAGTGAGACTTTATGAATTGTGAGGCAGGGAACACAACATCTTTACCAAATTTCATTTCTAACTCTAATATTTTTTCAAAGCATTTAAAAACTGGAGCGGCGGAGAGGGACTTAATTGTATAGCCAACATCAACTGTGAGAGTCACTGGTATGGTTCCACTCTGAGCAAGTCACACACTCACCATACTTCAACACTATTGAGAGTCAGGCTGATCCAAGGCTTTCTCGGAGGACGAAAGGAACCTGGTTCTGTGTCTCTTCCCAGAGGCAGGCTTGGCAAGGCCATTCTGGGGCTAGTGCTGGGGCCAAAAGGAGTTAAGGTTTCTGTTCCGGGATTTGGCTTCCCACACCCCCATAACGAGACTGGAGTTATCAGCCCCAAGACCGATGTTTGTTCAGTCTCTGATGCCCTTGAGATATCCTGTGTTCCCCTTATGCAACACTGCTTGATTAGCCTCCTGCTGACTTTGTCCCATTGCATGAGAGCTTCTGCTGACTCTGTCCCATTTCACCCCTAGAAATACTATATATGACGCTGTACTTCTTAATAAGCTTGCTTGGCATAAAACGTAACTTGTGTAAGACCCCAGCTTTTGGTATTCTTTATCATCTCATCTCCTGGCTCTCCCACTATGGACCCTGTCACTGAAGACTGACCCACTAGTCGAAGTCACTACACAATTAAATTTTGCTGTGATAGCTTAAGAATCATACAACTTCTACTTACACATGGATGTATGTCTCAGAACATATCTACTCTTATTATGAGTAGACATATGTCTACTCTTATTATGCTGGCTTGGGAAGAGTAGAAACACTGAAACTGGTCATCCAGAATGAAGACAAATTATAGCTTTCTACAGTGTCTCTGTGGGGAGAGGTCAAGGGTGTGTTGAATCATGCACATGGATGAGGAGGCTCAGATGGCAACCTCAGGGGTCATTCCTCAGGGGCCATCTTCCTGTTTTTTTGAGACAGGTCTATCACTGACTAACTAGGCTAGGCTACTGGCCAATGAGCCCCAGGAACCTACTTGCTTCTGCCTGTCCTGGGTTTAAAGTATGTGCCACTACGCCAGGGTTTTTATGTGAGTTTTGGGATTTGAACTCAGATCTCCATGCTTTCTTGGTAAGTACCTCGCCAGTGGAGTCGTCTCAGATTGGCTACTTTTCTGTCGCTGTGACATGACACTGTACCAAAGCAAATCAAAGATAAGAAGAGTTTATTTCGGCTTGCGGTTCCAGATGTATGGATCCACGAGACGATTGGAAGCACCAGCAGTGGGTGATTGGAGCAGGAAGCTGAGAGATTACATCTTAACAGCGTACAGGAAGCAGAGAGGGGTGAACTGGAAAGGACTGCAAAGCTATACACTCTCAACTCCTACCTTAAGTCGAGTACTTCCTCCAAAAAGGCTCTGTGTCCTAAAGGTGTCATAGCCTTTCCCTAACGGTGGCACCAACCGGGGACAAAGGGTTGAAATACCTGAGCCTACAGAAGACACTTCTCACTCAAACATTTCCCCAGCTCCTTTCTCTCCTTTTGAGGCAATTTTAAGTCCAGTGAAGGAGTGGCTGAGGGAAAACAATAGGTACCAGGAAGGAAAAACTAACTAGCCTACCTACAGCTTCTTCCTCTGGGAGACGGAGCAACAGCTGGACCATAATACACAAAACCAGCACGCTTGCCCATTTGAGAGAATGGCATTTGTGGTCTTACTTTGTTTCTAAGGCAAAGTCTCGCTGCTTAGCCCTGCCTAGAACTCACTAGGTAGCTCAAGCTGGCCTTAAACTCACAGCGATCCTCCTGCCTCTGCTCCTGCTTGATGGGATCACACACACACACACACACACACACACACACACACACACACACACCTGGTTACAACCCATGTTTGTGAGAAGGGAAAAGCTCAGGACAAGTGTGCTGTGCCCTTTGCTGGTGTGATTGACAAATGGGGATGTCCTTGTAAAAGCTCTGCCTACCAGCAGCACTGTCCTCTGTCCAGCAGGGGCTGCAGCTCTTCTGGTTCATACCATGGGAGTTTCTGGGGTGAGGGGGTCAGAGCAGAGGCCGCTGTCACTCCAAAGGCATGCACCTGTCTTCGATTCCTCCTCTCCTTGTAATTCATGTCTTTCATCATCGTCTGCCTGGCTTGGAAAGCCATTTTCATCCTTAAGCCTGAAGTGGGTGAGATGTTTGCTGAGACAATCAGCTTCAAGAACCTCACCAACGTGGCCAAGATGGAAGCTTGAGGTTCCTTTTATCTTCCTGCCAACGGTATCTACAGATCACCATTGTCTCTTTCAAGTGACTTTGGGCTCTGTGGGTGCTGAGCACATTACCCTGTTCCCTGCCAGCTCTGCTGAAGCCGGCACGGTGCCCACTGCCAACAGTGCAATTTGCCAGCAAAACATCCAAGCCGGGAAAATGCACACACATCAGAAGATCCGCTTGGAGCATCCGAAGCCAGGCGAGGAACTCATGCAGAATTGTAATTCAAGTCAAGGCCACCCAGCTCTGTTGGAAGCCTTTATAGAAAAGAAACAGCCTCGTACCTAGGGCCACTCTGAGGTCTCTCCAAAGGACACACATCTGCTAAGAGGTGCCTGAGGCACTGCTGTGGTCTAGCATCCAAGGTGAAGGAATAGCTTCATTTATCCTAGACCCTGGAAGTGTTTTCTCCCACCCTGAGGCCCCTTAGAGGTTTCTCTCCCGAAGTACCAGCCAGAGAAGCCTGCCTGTTGGCCTCTCAGCAGGAATGACACACACAATTACCAATCTGGGAGAAAATATGCATTTCAAAGACCTTGGCCATGGCTTGGAGCTGACTGTTAGGACATTGGACTTTTGGTCCGCACACATGATTCTCCCATAAACATGTCACCTGACTAGAGAATAAAGATTCCCAAAGGGACAGTCATTCCAGTCCCTGCTTTCCCCACTCCCAGCAATCTGAGCTGGTGCCTCAGGCTGGGCTGCCTAAAGACTTGTGCTGTTCTGTGTTTTTGTTGTTGTTGTTGTTGTTGTTGTTGTTGGTTTCTTTGTTTATCCAGTAACTGGCTGGCTCGAGAAACTGATTGACAGTCTTCATTTGTCACTGTGATAAGTGATTTCTCAATCAGGGTCATCTTCTATGTACCTGAAAGGCAGAACAAATTGGGGCACTGGTTTGCTATGTTGGATTGGGAATTTTAAGATTTTGGATCTCAGGGCTGGCTTTGCTCCTCAGACGTTAAGAGCACTGGGTACTGTACCAAAAGACTCAGATTTGGTTCCTAGCATCCACGTGATGGCTAACAACCATCTATAACGCCAGTTCCAAGGGCCTCGGAAGATGTGCATGTGGCATAGACATGCATGTGGGCAAACACCCATATGCGTAAAATTACAACGAAACTTTAAAAAGAGAAGTTGTAACTGTAAAACTGTGTGTCAGCACAGCCCTGGGACACTTGAGTTACAGCGGGCATATATTTTTCTCATGTTTTATTTTGGGGGAAGATGGGCCAGTATTTGTGCATGCATGTCTGACAGCTTGGATAAATACAAATAGAGAAAATTAGCAAGGAGGAAATTATTCACAAATAATGAGGTCCACAGGCAAATTCACACGCAGTAAAGAAACAGTGGTTCCCTGAGAGCTGACCACAGGCTGGTCTTTACACTCTGTGACTGGCAGACTTATCTATTAATGTGCAGCCACTCCAAGGAGAAGCACACTACCATTCCAAAAAGGCAGCACAGGAAACTACTTCAAAGATTTTTGTCTTTAAGATGAGGCTTTGTGTAGCCCAGGATAGCCTCAAGTTCATAGTCAAGAACCATGGGAAAACTCAAAGTCCACCATGACTGGGTAGTCTCTGGGCTTGGCTCAGTATGGAGACTCCCTTCTTTAGCAGGTTTTCTCCTTCTCTGACCTTGTCTGGGGAACTCTAAGGCCCCCACTCCCCACTCACCTCTACCTGAGGAAAGTCACATAGCCTCAATTAGTGTATAGGAACAATTACCTTTCTCCTGACAAAACCTGTTCAGCTAGCACCTGAGCTTCCTGAAGTGCTTCACCATGCTAATGAGGTATACCCTAAGCCCTCAGCCAATGAATGACCTTTGCCCACCCTGGATAGCCTCAGTCCTCCAAAACTTTATAAGCCTTCAATCACCCTAAGTAATACAGTTGATCTGCCTACTGACTGCAGGTCCCAGTGAGGTTTATTCACCATACCTACTCACAGGGCTTCCGACCCCCCTGTTTGATATCTCTGCTCCCACTGCCCTCGTGGACTGTATCAGCCAACAGTCCACGAGGATGGGGAGATGCTCAAAGAATGACTTTCATTTTCTGATTTTTGCCAGAGATCAAACCCAGGGCTTTGTCCATGCTGGGCAAGCACTCGACCGAGTGAGCCACATCCCCAGCCTGCTTCAAAGACATTATTCAAAATCACCACCAAGAGAACCTGAAACGTGTGCAGAAGCCACGCTCACCGGATTCATAGAAGATGAAGGAGAGAGAGGTCAAGCCTACATCACAGAGCTCTGCTGAAGATGAAAGAGGCGGGCTCTCTGATGTTGGACATCGTCCCCATCCTCTCACCCACAGGCGGAATGTCTCAGGCTCCACGGAACCTAGACGGCAATCTACATTTTCATGCAAACATTCTCTTATTCCCCACATGCAGACTGGGCTACAGACAAACTGTTTATCCTTCCACCCTGGAGAGATTAATCAACGTCCAGCTTGCATAACTTGATGGATGTGCCATGCGGCATCTTCCAATGTAGACTGTTGGAACTGGTGATCTGGGTCAACAGGTAAAGATACTTACAAGTCTGACCAGAGGAGTTAGATTCCCAGGAACCCAAGTGAAGCTAGAAGAAGAGAATGACTCTCTGATTCTCCTCACAGGGACAGTGGCACGTGTGTGCCCTTCCTACACACAATGACAATAAATAAAATGGTTTAAATTGACTTCCTAACTCTCATAAAAAATAACTGACTATCCAAATGATTAGTTAAATAAAACATAAACATAGACACATCTGCATTTGTATTATACAAAGATGCACACATGCTCACAAGCATGTGCACACACCAACAATAACAACCCCCTAACAGTGGCCATTTCTAAGAAAGACAGTGTGATTTAGAGAAGAGCAGAGGACATGGGACAGAAGAGAGAATTACAGGTTTTTCTCTGAACACACACAAACTTTAATTTTACAGAAAATATTCTTATATTGTAAAGCAGTTTTAATAACATAAAATAACTTGTGGTAATCCCCTATATATAAAAAAAAATTAATGGCTTATCGAGCATAAAGTGCTTAAATGTATTTCAAATTGCTCAATGGGAAAACTGTTCAATAAAATGTGAAGCTTGGTGATAGAGTGCTTGCCTAGTAGACATGGGACCCATCTCCAGTACCATAAAGAACACAGGGGTGGAAAAAATAGAGAGGATGAGGAAGGGGTCAGCAGGGAAAAGAAGTTAAAGGTTAGAAGAGGGGCAAGAAAAGACAAGAAAAGGAGGAAGAAGAGTAAGGAGGAAGCAGGAGAGGAGCAATCAGGAAAGGACCAATCAGGAGAGGAGGAGGCAGAAGAGGAGGAGGAGGCAGGAGAAGAGGAGGAGGCAGAAGAGGAGGAGGAGGCAGTAGAGGAGGAAGAGGCAGAAGAAGAGGAGGAGGCAGTAGAGGAGGAAGAGGCAGGAGAGGAGGAGGCAGGAGAGCAGGAGGAGGCAGGAGAGGAGCAATCAGGAGAGCAGGAGGAGGCAGGAGAGGAGCAATCAGGAAAGGACCAATCAGGAGAGGAGGAGGCAGAAGAGGAGGAGGAGGCAGGAGAAGAGGAGGAGGCAGAAGAGGAGGAGGAGGCAGTAGAGGAGGAAGAGGCAGAAGAGGAGGAGGAGGCAGTAGAGGAGGAAGAGGCAGGAGAGGAGGAGGCAGGAGAGGAGGAGGCAGGAGAGGAGGAAGAGGCAGGAGAGGAGCAATCAGGAGAGCAGGAGGAGGCAGGAGAGGAGCAATCAGGAAAGGACCAATCAGGAGAGGAGGAGGCAGAAGAGGAGGAGGAGGCAGGAGAAGAGGAGGAGGCAGTAGAGGAGGAAGAGGCAGGAGAGGAGGAGGAGGCAGTAGAGGAGGAAGAGGCAGGAGAGGAGGAGGCAGGAGAGCAGGAGGAGGCAGGAGAGGAGCAATCAGGAGAGGAGGAGGAGGCAGCCCTTACTCCTGGAGAGGAAGCACATGTCCTCATTCCCACGTGCAGGTCTCATCCTGTTGCCTCACACTGCTGCTCCACAGAGCAAGGGTGTGTGTGTTCCGGTGACGCTGTATTCACAAAGCAAGCTGCATCTGGCCCTCGGACTGAAGTTTTCCCACTCTCGACATAATGAGGTGACTTATGGATAAAGAAGTAGTCTGCACTCATTTACAGATATTATGGGCAGATTGTTCATGCACTTTACATATAAATATTTCACATATGGCTTAATTATAGATGTGCACACATCTATGTGATTCGATAAATGACTCCCACAAATTCCTTCTCTGCAGCTGTAAGAAAGAATGAGTAAGCCACAGATTATGACACAGGAATCCTCCAAGATATGCTAATCAGATATGTAAATCAGATATGCTAATCAGAAAACACAAGCATCAGATGTATTCCAACAGTAAATCCCTGCTTGGATTTAGCACCATGCAGGTTTTAGGGGAAGGTTTTGAAAATGGTGTAGAAAAGGTCGCCATGCCCCTAAAGATGACAGCAGGAACTCTTGAATATGGTCATAGGGAAAGTTCACTTTCCTTTTATATTTATGGTGATTTGAATGAGAATCGCCCCCTTAAACTCATATTTGAATGCTTAGTCACCGCTCATATATTTGAATGCTTAGTCAAGAGGGAGTGGCACTTCTTTGAAAGGATTATGAGGTATGTGTGCCCTTGTTGGAGAAAGTGTGTCTAAATGACTAAGACAATATTCTTCTGTACTTTTTCTTACTATTATATATCATTTTAGCTCTAATGTGTATATAAAGAAACTTAATAAAGTGTATAGGATGGGAAGGACTGAGCAGGGAGACACTGTGCTGTTTGGAAGCTCATCCCAGTCAACTGTTACCACACTTGGTGAAGCTGTACTGGTTTTTAAGGTGCCAAAGTGCACATGGATCAAAAATGATTATCTAGGATAAGATAAGGGTGTAGATCTCTATTACTTTTTCTTCTGTGGGGAGGGCGGGACTTACAGGGCCAGGCAGCTAGATGTTCACTATGGGGAAGGCACAGAAGCAGGAGCAGCTGAAACAACCGTCTCTCTCTATGCAGGAAATGGGGCGGGGCTACAAATCCCGGAAGCCCGCCCCTAGTGATCTACTTCCAGGAGGCTGCAACCCACGACCATTTCATTACCTCCCTAAATAGCCGCCATCTAGACACCAAGCATTCAAACACATGAGCCTATGGAGGAATTTTTCATTCAAACCAACCAACCCAGTGGTAGAGTACAAAGTTCTGGGTTTGATCCTGAAGACTACGTGAACCTGGGCAGTGTCACGTGACCGCCATCTGGGCAGGTGAGCAGTGGTGGCCCCAGGATAAGAAATTCAGAATCATCTTCAGCTTATTGAGAACTTCAAACCGAGTGTGGGCTACAACAAACCCTGACGGGAAAACATACAAAGTCCCCTCATCAGCCTGACCTTTGTCACCTGTTCTCTGGCCACTGCTGGGCAGGAATATCTAGGCAAGTCTAGCCATTGTCCTGAGCTTCTTCCCTTTGTCCCCGAGTGAAAAATTAACATTATTTGCCTGTCCCAGTATCACATCTGTCCAGCAAAAAAAGAAGATAACATACCTTTGCAGAACAGAAACATAAAATAACTAACACCATTTTCCCTCATAGCTTTCCAACAAATACCATGTGAAGAGTTGATTCAATCAACATAATAATTTCTGCTATCGAGGCTTCAAACCCATCCTCCCATCCGTATTTCTATCGTGGTGAGAATACTGGTATCATTTAGGATGTTGAATGTGAGTCGGTTTCCTTGGCTATCCAGCACTGAAGACAGAGGTATGGCTTATTCTTTTGCATATATTCAGGGCCATGGATTGTGGCCAGTATAGATTCAGTATATACTTGATGAATGAATAAACAGAAATGAATGACTAGAATAATCACACGGTGTGTTGAGATGAAGATACACAGCCCCTGAGTAACTCACAGGGCAAAAATAGGACCAGTACATGTGTGTAAATGTATATATACACATTTCCATATATAAAGTTATGCATATAATGTATGTGTGTGTGTGTGTGTGTGTGTGTGTGTGTATTTGCCTCACTATACAGTTGTCAAGCACTGTATATTTGTCAAATTATAATTTGATTGATATTTATTGAGTGGCCACAGCAGTTGTACTTTAAGGTGAAAATACAGTATAAGAAAAGTTGTCACTTCTGCCTTGGCATTTATGGTCTAGATGGCAAATCTGAAAGTAATGAAACTGTCACACAAATATGGAGTTTTTAATTCTTTTATTTGTGTTTGTTCGTGTGTGTGTGTGTGTGTGTGTGTGTGTGTGTGTATACTTGTACATGTTTGCATGGAGTGCCTGGAAAGGCCAGAAGAGGGTACCAGATTCCCAGGCCCCGGAGTGGAGGCAGTTGTCCACCACCTAATATGACTGCTGGAAACTAAACTTGAGTCCTTTCCAAAAGCAGCAGATGCTGCCCCTCACTGATCTCCAGCCCTGTTTGGGGTTTCTAATTGTAGATGCCTGTGGAAAAACTTGGAAGTTCTGAAAGAACATATAACAGAAAAGAACCGAGGAGGGGGCACTCTTGGGGAATGAAGAAGCCTTCACCAGGGAAGAGATGCAGGAAACCAAGAAATAACTAGATTGGGAGCATGAATTCTACATGTAAATCCACAGGAACTGAATATCCTGGTGGAAACGACCAGCACTGAGGACTCTGGGGAACTGTAGGTACGGCATGTCAGGGGAAGACAGTTGTGAAGGCAGATGCATGCAGAAAGATGGCAGGCAGCCCACAGGGCACCTTCCTTCCTATCTCAGAGCACACAGATGAATGGCATTTCGCAGCTTCCTTTGCCACTAGGGATTGTCATGTGATTGCAATCTACCCTACGGATGGATGGAAGCAAGGTGTCCCTGATGATAAAGGAGCAACTACTCCACCTCTGCCCCAAGGGAAGGGAGCGCTGGCTAGAAGGGACCTAGGGACACCCAGGAGAGCCACTGTCCATTACCTCATATCTACTTGGGCTATTACCTGAACAAGACATCAACTCCCACTGGCAGCAACATTCTACTTGAATTCCCTATGTTCCTGGCCCACAGAAACCATGAAAGGTGGGTAGAAACCAGACGATGCAGACAGCTAAGACTTGGGAAAGGTATCTTAAGAAGTAAGAGCCACTGGGGGATTTTATGAACAGTGGTGGCCTAAACTCAAATATATTTGGGGGAAAGATGATTGAATTTGCTCTGTGGAAAGTGATAGATAATAAATCTGTTTTCCTATTTTCCTTTGCTAGAACAACCCTTAGTGGCCAACTGATCCTAGAGACATGAGCTGATAAAGACTGAGCGGCAGTGGGTTAGAGACAGTCGGGAAGATGAACAGGCCGGCAATGCAAGAGTCAGTGTTGAAACAGCAAAATCATCAGAGCCATTTTTAGAACTAAAATTGGAAGCAAGGCCGAGCATGGTATTACTACCAGCACTCAGGGAGCAGAAGCAGGTAGATCTTCAGTGTGAGGCCAGCTGGCATAGTGAGTTCAAGACCAGTCAGGGCTACAGGGTGAGACCAAAAACAAAGTGTTGAAGCATCAACGGTCATGGCAGACTAAAAAGATGTGTAGGGTCGTAGGATTGAGGTACCGGGAATCAGGCTGAAGTTCCAGCATCACTTTACTCTTGGGCATGTTGCCTAGACTTCTTTGGTCTTCAAAGTTCCCCATTTGTAAAATGAGAACAGTAAAATCTGTGTTTTGGACTTTCCAGGAGGCTTCAAGAAGGTAATGCTAATAACACAGAGCAAACAGAACTATTTTATTAAATATATATTTACAAAAGTGATGATCATGTGATGGTTTCTTTTCCCTGTCAACCTGACATGCTGTAGAATCCTCTGGGGAGAGAGTCTTATGGGGAATTATCTACATCAGGTTGGACTGGGAGACTGTCCTGATGACATGAGGTAGGAAGACCCAGCCCAGTACCAGTGGCACCACTCCCTAGGTTTGGGTCCTGGACTTTGTAAGAGTGGAGACCATGAACTGAAAAGTAGGCATGCATGCATTCGTTCTCCCTCTGCTCTTGACTGTCACGTGACTAGCTGCTTCAAGACCCTGACTTGAATTCTCTACAGTATGAGCCGTAACCTGGGACTGTGAGCTAATGTAAACAGTTTCTCCCTGGAGTTTCTCTTTGGTTAGGGCATTTTATTACAGCAACACAAAGGAAGCTAGGAGAGTCCATAGCTCAAACCTTGCCCAAGCCCCTCTTTGTTTCCCTGGTTCTTAGGTACCACACAATTCCTGATCGGGAGTCAGTTTCTTCATCTTCGTTTTTGTAATCACTCACACAAGTCAGCTGTCAAAGGCCCCGACAAACTGACAGTCAGGAAGACGTGAGGATGTCAATGGCTGTAATCAAGGCATGTGATAACATCCTCTTGAAAACTACCAAGACCAGGGACCTGTAGGAATCATGACATGACAGGGGAGAAAGGCAAATGGGAACCATTCCACTGAGAAATAAAGATTCTCTAATCTCAGTAATGCCAGCATCTCCAGTCTGTTAGTCCATGGTATGAGAGCACAGGGCCAGCCACCTGCAACTCTAAGTGCTCAACAGTGCCCCTAGCCTCTTCCCAGCTGCTTCCAAAAGAGTTCACCCTGGTTGTTACAACCAAAATTGTCTAGAGGTGGGGCAGACATTCCTCCCTTCTGTGGAGTCTTGGGTATTTTTCACCGGGTTGGGAGGAGGGGGGAGTCATCAGATGGAGACGCCTTATGGAAATCACATTAAGGACTTTGTATTTTCTTCCAGGAGTGGTGGTGAGAGGCCAGTTTGAGCTACATGGCAGAACAGTATCAGAAAAAAAATGTGTGTGTGTGTGTGTGTGTGTGTGTGTGTGTGTGTGTGTGTGTGTGTAACTATGCTTCTTGTCTTCTGGGAACAGTGTCACTGAAATATTTAAAGGAAGGTGAGAGAGATCTATTACTTGAACAAGCATGCACCGTTTAATGAGGGAGAGATATCTGAGAAATGCATTCAGGTAATTTTGTTATTATGTGTCCGTATTTCTACTCAAATCAAGATGGAGATGATACCACTCTGAAATGCAGTTTGCACCACCGTCATACATGCTGCCTGTATGGTTGTTCTTTTACTTATTCATTAAGAATAAGAGCACTTTTTTTTTTTTTTTTTTTTTTTGCTTTTCAAAACAGGGTTTCTCTATTAATCCCAGCTGTCCTGGAACTTGCTCTGTAGACCAGGCTGGCCTTGAACTCAGAGATCCACCTTCCTCTGCCTCCCAAGTGCTGGCACTAAAGGCATGTGCCACCACTACCCAGCAATAAAAGGACATTTTAAAGTACTTGCTGAGTAAGCATAAGGAGCCAAGTTCAAGTCACTGTAAAAAGCTGAGTGCTGTGGTCTATACCTGTCCTTGTGACCATAGCCTGAGGAACAGAGATGGCAGGATCCCCAGAGCTTACTGGCCAGCTGGTCTACCCACATCAATGAACTCCAGGTCAAGTGGCAGACCCTGTCTCAAAACACAAGTGGAGAGGCATAGAGGGACAGCCAGTGTTGACTTCCAGCCTCCACATACATGTTCACATATGTGTTCATGCACATGTACTTGCTTACTCACACATATATGTACAGGAACACACACACACACGGCTACTCCAAATTAAATTCATGTGATAGCATGTGCATTCAGGTTTTACGGTCCACTAGCTGCTGCTCAACCATGTCTCCACCATTCTGCGAGGTCAGTCCTGACCACGTCTCCACCATTTTGAGAGACTACTCCAAAACTCTGAAAAAATGTATTTCAAAGTCTGATCACTGTGACTTTTACGTGGCCTTACTCATCTGGCTTTTATGTGCCTAAACTAGTTATCTATCCTGGGACACCAACTTAAACTCAAGCGCTAAAAGCACCACCCATTTCTTTCTCTCAGTTTTACAGGTCTGAAGGTAGTAAGGGCACAGGCAGTGGCCGGCTTCTGACTGGAGGTTCCCCCAACACTCACAGAGAAGTGTTGGTGGGGCTCTAGTCCCACATGGAGAGAAGCAGGAGGCATCAACTACTCCCGCGCAGTTCAGTTCAGCAGCAGACGTCTTTTCTCTGTGATTCAATGGCTGAGCTCTCCCTTCCTTGACGGCTGTTTCTGAGCTTATCTCTCATCTCCCAGGTGGTAGGAAGCTGCTGATCCTGGACTGGTTCAGTCCATCTTCTGAACACACTGCCGTCCTGCACTAAAGCCCCTCTTGATGTGTGGGCAGCTACCTCTCACTTCCTATTGTGCCATCAGCCAGGGCGGATGTCTATATTTTTTTAACCAGATTGGCTCTACTCCCCCAACAATCTTCTTATCTCTGTACCTTGGAGTCCTGGTCTACATAAGAAGGAGACAAGAGCAGGGCACCAGCATCCAACTCTCTCTGCTTCCTGGCTGCTGATGTACTGTGGCCAGCCACCTTTCACTCCTACCTCCACGCCTTCCCTGCCACGATGGGTTGTACACGCTTAAGTGTGAGCCAAAATAAACCAAAGGGGCAAATAACTTGAGAACTGCAAGGCCCCTCCCCTGCAGCATCTAGATCAGTTGGGCTGAACCGTGTGGATTTGAGAGTCCTGGATGGAGCCGCTATGGAATGTTGCCTTCAAAGCCTTCCTGTAAAACTCAGAGCAGCACAGACAAGAGAATATAAACTCCAATGTCTGTTACATCTTCCTTCTCTGGAAGATGAGTGCTGTTCACCTTGGTGGGGACCCACCACCCACACGAGGGTCCATAGCAATTTAATTCTGGCCCTGTTGGCCCTAGGACCCTGAAAAGACTAAAGAATGTTGAATGGTGGGAGGAATTCGTTTGTCACAAAAATTTCATCATTTCTGTGAAGTGATTGAATATTTACTTTGTTTCTTCTTATTGGAGTTTTAATTTAGCTGCAACAGAGAGAGCGATTCTGAGCACCTCATCTCATTGTGAGGGCCCAGGCCTCACCAGGAGCTGGATTACAGGCTTCATGAAAGTGAGGGGGCAGAAATATTTTAATTTTGTTTTTAATTATACAATAACAAAAGCTATTATGAACTGGGGAAGAATACCTTAAAATTAATTATCAGGCAGGAGAAGTTTCTGGGCAAGTCCTTTCAAAGCTTAATCAAGATAAAATAAAAAGAACATAAAATTAAATTTGAAAAAGAATTTGAAGGATGAAATGATTTCAGAGTGGAGCGCAGAATAAAATATCTTATGGGAGATGAAGGGCTCCAAGCTAGATACTCCTCTTGAATAAAACCAGTCTCCAAAATTGAGGAAAATAACTGAGTCAAACTTCTCCCAGACTCCATTCCCGTTTATATGACAGCGTTAGTGCTGTTTTATTAGACAAGATGAGAAGTTAATGTCCACTGTAAACATAAAATAACCCCAGCTCCACATGACCAACTCCAGGAAAAAGGCAGGATTTGGAAGTTCTTCCTTTGAGAAGGCTCAACCCACTTTAGACTACAACATACACACAGGGTAAGTCTATCAATAAGAGTCTCCCCAAAGTACTTATAAGTTAGTGCATGCCCTGTGATGTTTGTATTGACTGTCAGCTTGGTAGGATCTAGGGTCATCCAGGAGACAAGCCTCTAGGCGTGCATTTGAGCGAGTTTCTAGACTAGGTTCATGAGCGCGGGAAGATCTGCCTGAACTGTGGGTGGTTCCATCCCCTAGACTGGAGTCCTGAGCTGCAGGGAACAGAGTGAGCCCAGCACCAGTGTTAACCTCTCTGCTTCCCAAGCACGGATGCAGTCTGAGCAGCTGCCTCGGATCCTGATGCCATGTTGCCCCACCATGACGGACTGAACCCTCTTCGACTAGTACATGCCAACACACTGTCTGAGGCCGTTCATAAGCCAGTTTCTCTGGCTGTGGGTTCTGTCCCAAAAGCTTTCTAGTGTCCTCGAATGAAATGCTTTTTTTCCAATCCTTTGGGTTTTAACAAATGTTTAGCTCAAGTCCCCAGCCTCCTTGTGTGGGCTGATTGTAGTGACAATTTGGAAGTTTTGATTTCTTTTAAAAAACACAGAAATATCATATGAATATGTTCTCATCTTAACCCCACACGTGGAATATGAGGCTGCTTCAGATCGCTGATTATGATCTGCCTTGTGCTAGTGCAGGGATATGGTTTTGCCAGCTGCAGATAGTTCCTGCGATTGTGTGACATTTGGAATTCTGGGGACCTTCCACGGGGTATATATAAATGCTAGAGGCCCGAGAGGCAGGGTGGCTGTTGGCTGTTGGCTGTTGGTTGTTGTTGGTCACGATTTGTTAAATACTTGTGTGCAAAGAAACAACAAGAAGAAATTAGATATTATGATGGCAAAGATCAAACTTGACTAAGGAATTTGATGCCCCTTATCAGCAGGAAGTAGTCTAATGATAATGTTGTCTCTTTTTTGACCCCTGGCTTTATTCAGGAATCTCTCTCCTTTCCTCTCTCTCCTTTTCTCTCTCCTATCCAGTGTTAGGGGGTGAAAAGGTGGAAGAAAGGTGGAAGAACAGTGGAAGAAAGAAGAACCCATATAGTAGCCAAGAATGGCTACAACTGCTAACAAAGCCTCCTCTGGAAACTACCTGCTCCATTCTCCCTCTATGTGTGTATGTCCATATGTATTATACACATATATGTAGGTGTATGTGCACGTGTGCAAGTACGCATGGAGAGGCCAGCCAATGAGGTTGGATGTCTTCCTCAGTTTCTTTACACTTATTTTTTGAGGTTGAGTCTCTCACTGAACCCACAGATCACCTATTTGGCTAGAGAAGCTGGCCAGCAAGCCCCTGAGGACCCTCTTACCCCTTCCCCTGCTGGGATTGCAGGCTTGCACTGCAGTGCCTATGGTTTAACTCTACAAAGTAGTTTACTGGCTGGGCCATCTCCCTGCCCCCACTTTCTCTTTAACCCATCCTTCCCTATCCTGATGGATATGTCTCCTAAACTCTCCGGAACATCTTTGAGTATTCTACAAGTCACACCAAACTCTTACAAATGGCCTCTTCTGTTCTCCAGACTTCATTCTCCCCACCTTTCCCTTGGCTTCCCTCACCCTCTCCTGATCTTTTTCTCTCTCTTTCTCTCTCTCTCCCTCTCCCTCTCTTTCCTCTCTAGACACACCCAAGATCCCAGCCCCTCCCATCCACCAACTGCCCCATCCCTCCTCCCATGATGTCCTGAACCTTTCTTCTTTTTCTCATGACCTTTCACCTCTTATTTGTCCCTTGTCATGAATTTCATTGCCTTGAAGAATGATCCCAATGATGAAATGACCTTTCCTCATTATGACCAGTCTCTCCTGGTGCATGGCCTTTCTTCCACTAGTGTTATCAAATATAAATTATATGCATTACTATAAAGACATCTGTGGAGTCATTTTATTAATGTTCTCTCCTGTTTAACTCCCATTCCCAGAAAATGGAGCACTGCCGCTGTCTCTTCCCACCCTCTCATCACCAGAACACAGTAGGTGCTAAGCAGTTGAATAAATTAGTCACCTAGTAGTGCACAATGGCATAGCAATTTCCTCCTCCAAAAAACATTCTGTCTGAGCTGTTAAAACTGAGAAGGTAAACAACTTAAAGAGCCCAGGAAGTCTCTGAAACTTACCAGATTCACTAGGCCCCCTCTTTCCCCCAAAATGTACAAAGACTACTGAGAAATACTCTCCAGCAAGCTGGAAGAAGCTCAGACAAGCTGAACTTCCTAGAAGGGCCCCTCTCCAACATGTTGAGCTGCCTGCATGTTGTCCAGTAAGCACCAGGTTTCCAGCTTTTGTGAGGTTTCATCCATGCAATGGTGAGCTTTGGTGATGTAGCTATCTCTAAGCCATCTCTGTTCCTAGAAGTCACCCCCCCCCTTCCCCATGCTCGCATAAATAACCCAAGCAGAGCTCAGTATCAGCAAGCTAGACTATGTGGTAAACTTATGTGATCTGCCGAGGGGTCCCTATCTGGATGCATAGACATTTGTTGACACAACACTCACAATAAATCAGTAATGCAGAGTACTGATTTCAGGTGATGAGGGAAGGAAAGGCAGCTGGATGACGGAGAGACAAAGGAAATCACAAGTTAATACACTTTTGTGCTCCAATTCTCTTTTGCCCAAATTTTGAAACATTCAAAACAAATAAACTGTCCAGAAACAGTCACATGGAGGCTTGTCTAGAAGACCTGTTTCTGGATGGCGCATGCACAGGTCAGGGCCCTAGCTGGCCCTCGGGGCCCTCAGGAAGACAGGTAACTTTGAGGCCTGCAGCTTCTGCGCATGAGCGCCAGGCATCAAACGTGTTCTTCTCTTGCCCGGCAACCTAATCCTGGAATTTAGCCTCTTGTTTGCTTTCGGTCAAAACAGAAGCTAGACAGAGAGTATTTAGATCCTTATGGGGACTTTTTGATGTAAATTTCTAAGGCACTAGAGTAATATTTTATTAATATATTTTTTCTCGATGTGAAAACTCATGGAGTTTCACAGCTTCAAGGCATTAAAAGAACAACCATTTTATTAGGCCTTGTCATTACTTGGGTAAGGGAAGCTCTGGAGGGGAAACAAAGAAGTCAGAAAAGATGAAGCTGATTTTGTTCTAATCAGTCCTGTGCACTGATGGGGCCCTGTGTGTGTGTGAACGCATTCATGGAGAAAGACAGGTGGGTATTTCTGACTGTATGAAATAGAGAGAGAGCAAGCAGTTAACAACACCGCCTTTGCAGACAGACAGACAGACAGAGAGGGAGACTGGGAGTGATCACCAGGTAGCTCGTTAGTTCTTCCACTTAAGAGTTAAGAAGATTCCTGCCAAGGAAGCAGGATGGTGCCTTGCTCAGCCATCATCAGGGGGGCTTCCTTCTGCAGTAGATGGGAACAAATACAGAGACCCACAGCCAGGCATTACACATACAGAGAGAGAGAGAGAGAGACAGAGATACAGACAGAGACACAGACAGAGAGAGACAGAGAGGGACAGAGAGGGACAGAGAGAGACAGAGAGAGACCAACAGAGAGAGAGACAGAGACAGACCTCGGAACACACAGCTACAACTGGGAGGTCTCCGTCAAATCCTTCCCTCCGAGCTCAGGGAACCCCATAGAAGAGGAGGCAGAACATGTGTAAGAGCCCGAGGGGATGGAGGCCACCAGGAGAGCAAAGTCCTCTGAATCATCTGAGCAAAGCTCCTAGGAACTCACAGAGACTGAGGCAGGACAGAGCCTACACAGGTCTGCACCAGGTCCTCTGTATACACACATACTATGGTTTTCAGGTGAGTTGTTTTTAGGGGCTCCTGGGTGTGTGAATGAGTGGGTCTATGATTCTTGTGCCTTCTCTTTGAGCTATTTTCCTTCTGTTTGTTTGCCTTGCCCCACTTTGTTATGATGGTTTTGTTTTATCTTATTAGATTTTATTTTGTTATAGAAAATACTTAACCCCATTTCAGGAACCATCCAGGAGAGGTGAGGGCTAGCGGGTGACTTTCCTGGAGGTGGCCCACTTACTGTTTTTGCATAGCTTATGATGAGTGAGCTCTGAGAGGCAAG
Organism: Mus musculus; assembly: GCF_000001635.26. Lineage (NCBI taxonomy): Eukaryota > Metazoa > Chordata > Mammalia > Rodentia > Muridae > Mus > Mus musculus. The sequence goes on from NC_000068.7 coordinate 171,958,336, forward strand.
ATCACAAGAGACTTCATCTCAGGATTGCTTCTTAAAAGCTGATACGCCTTTTCTGTCACCATTGCCTAATGATTCCTGGGCATTGGCCCACCCTGTTGGGCAGACTTCCTGCAGATCAACATAAAGATGAACTTTCATGAACTAGTGCTGTTTAGATGAATTAGCGATTTTATACAATTTCTGGTTTGATTCAAATAACTTTAGGAAGAAAGTTTTAAGAGATGGTTTCAGTTGTTTTGCTAGAAAGATGTAATAAAGTTAGAATCAAGAATAGAATGTGCCCAGTCCTCATAAAGGCAACATAATGAAAAATACAATGAGTTTTCATAAATTACACTAGAAAGCGATGGGCTTGGGAAAAATTTATGTTCAAAGGAAAACATTCGTTCTAGGTCAGATCTGAGGATGAAGCCACAGGTGTGCACTATGATAAAGCCAGGCCATGTGAAACTGTGGCTTTGAACTTATAATGAGCTTATGGAATGAAACACTGCTTTGAACTTAATATCAATATCATTCTGTGACTCCCCTTTTGTGTAACATTTTATCTACGAGGGAATTTTCTAAAGAACTTTTGTCTAAGAAGGTATAAAAAGGCCACAGAGAAAGAAGAAAGTGGTGGCTTAGGGGGCTCTGCCCCATCCGCCCAGATGTATACATGTATATATGTCTGTTTTGTCTATACATATGTGTCTAGGTATATATGTATATATGTATGTAAGTATGTAAGTATGCATGAGCACTTGTGGCTTGATGTTACAGGTGATCAGCCCTGACCAGAATGTGTGTGTGTGTGTGTGTGTGTGTGTGTGTGTGTGTGTGTGAGAGAGAGAGAGAGAGAGAGAGAGAGAGAGAGAGATTCTATGCATGTCTGTGCATACTGCCTATCTTCCTGGTTCTTAAAAAGTTAACAAGTCCTAGTCTCTTGCCTGGTCATCTGGTCATCAAGAGCTCCTTGACCCAGAGAGAAAAGAGCCCTAACAATTAAGCTTGCTTTCTTTCTTTCTTCCTTTCTTTCTTTCTTTCTTTCTTTCTTTCTTTCTTTCTTTCTTTCTTTCTTTCTCTTTTCTAACTCCCTGATGGGAACACAAAGAGTTTCTTACCAGAAGCCGAAGGCATTTGGCCTTAGCATAGCAAAGAGAGAAGAGCTGCCAAAGATAAATAAGCTTTGGTTTCACCGCTGACTCCATAGCCCATCGCTACCTTCCCTCGGGATCCTTTCATGCCAGGCTGGACTGTGCAATCCCCCTCCTACAAATGAGAGGAAGAAGATAGGGGTCAGAGAGATGGCTCAGTGGTTGTGAGGCATCCTACTATTCTTCCAGAAGAGTCCTGTTCAGTTCCCAGCAGCCACGTAGGAAAGCTCACAACGACCTTAACTCCAGCTGAGAGTCATCCAATGCCTCTGGCCTCCTTGGGCCGTCTTCTCTCACATGCACCCATGTGCACATTCATAGACATGATGATGATGAAGATGAAGATCTTAAGTGGAGCTAAGGAAAAGAAAAGCTTACAAAGAAAGGTTCCAGGATTTGCTCAAAGGCATTCAATACATAAGTGGCAGACAGATTTTTTTTACACACATCCGTGTGAACAAGCATATGGACCCCATCCTCAAAGACCTAGAATGAATGTCTCAAACCCACTTTTGTAGTAAATGCTGCCAGCTGCGTTTGTAAAACACCAGGGGTGAGAGCCACGTCCCATCATAACATCTGATTCATTTTAAAAACATGTCTCTCATCCTGGTTTTCATTTTTATTCATTCATTCACTCAATAAAAAGATGTGTAGGCGAGAGGTCATGTAGTTCCACAGACAACTCTAGTCTCAGCAAAGCTGGGCAGTAACACCTAGGACTGGTTGATTAAGACAAGATACTTGGGCTTCCTTTTGCTGGTTGATTAAGACAAGACACTTGGGCTTCCTTTTGCTGGTTGATTAAGACAAGACACTTGGGCTTCCTTTTCCTAGCATAATCCTGGATGGCCCAGATTCCATATATTTCTCTTCTATATGAGTTGCCATGATGCTCTCTTATTTAGCAAATTGGAAAAAATAATCCCAATACTGTTGATTTAACCAAATACCTGGTAAGAGGTAACTTAGGGAAGAAAACATTTACTTTGGCTGACAGCTGGAGGGTCACGGAGGGATAACATATTGACAGGCACAGAAGGCAGGAGTGGGAGGCTGGCTGGTCACTCTCCATCTTTGCTCTCCGAATAGCGAACAGAAAGTGGGTTCTGGCTATACAGCTCAAAGTCCACCTCTGGTGATCCATTTTCTCCAGTGGGGCGCCACCTCTTTTTTTATTGTTATTGATTATTTTATTTATTTACATTTCAAATGTTATCCCAGTTTCCACCTCTTAAAGGTTCACAGTCCTTTCCTAAAAAGCACAACCATCTTAGAACCAAGTGTCCCAACCTATGGGGGACACTTCACATTCAGATGGCAAGACTCCCAATCAGACTGTCCTCATCTCCCACCAATCAGGGACCCAGGAGCACAATGGACCAATAATACTTCCGTGTTGGAGCACTGTAATCCAAGCTTCTGCCCGAGGTAAGAACGTGGGCCAATCAGAAATGCCCTCATTTGCATAGCTCTCATTTGCATAGCCTTCATCTGCATGGCGGAGACTGAAACTCTATAATTTGGGCTAACATCCCAGGTCAGAAACGCCAACCAGTCTGGACCACTTCCATTCATGTGATGGGAGTGACATGCTAGGACACCCAAGGAGTCTCCAAATGAAGACCCCCACGGCCCACTGCCTCAGACTACTGTTACTCTGTGCTGCTAACCAGCAACCCCTTGCAGTGTGCTAAACAGACTCTACGTTCCGTAGCACAGCTCAAAGGCTGAAATCTTTCACTGTCTGCCAGTCCTCTTCCCACAGAGCATAAGCTGGCATGAGAAGCTGGTCTCAAATAGGAGTCAGCCCATAGTCAGCTCACACCCAAACCTGTATCCGTCCCATCACTCATAGGACCTCGTAAGTGACTAAGGACCAGGATAGTGCACTGTGGAGTAAAAAAATACACCCTCCACTTTTAAACCCCCTCCTCCACAAACACAGAAAGAAGCAAGCATAAAGCCACCGTGACATTTATCCCCCCAAATGTCTCATCTCCAGTGTAAGAGGATTAAGGTGAAGTAGTAGAAAAGGAGGCTGGGGGCTGAGGGAGATGTAAGAGATATGAAGGCCAATATAATTCAGAATGAAACTGATTTAAATTTTTGCTAAGATTTTTACAGCTGCATATTTCACCCTTACAGCCTACCTTTAGTCTTATTTACAGTTTTGATTAAATCTATACTTGGGGTATTTTCTGTAGTGTATAGAAATATAGTTTTATGTAAATATCTCTTAGAGCGATCTGTAAAAGTGTCTCTTATAATTGATATGATGTTTCAAAATACAGAGCCAGTGTTTCATGATCAGAAGCCCTTTCTGGGCTTAATGGTAGACAGCAATCCACACTTATATTTACTACTTTTTAATTATCTCATTATCTGTAGCCATGAGAAGCTCTGATTTACCCAGACAGGAGATCTGGGGAGTCATATATCTGCAGGCAGTGGATATCTTCCATTTATCTCTGTCTAAAACTTTTCTCCTCCTTTGAGTAATTGGAGAGAAAGAGAGAGAAAAATCTTAGCCCAACTCTCCTACCTCAAAGCTTCCATTTATCAGTCGGCTGTAGACGTCACTTGGCCATAAAATTGAAAAATGCAGCCCATGTCAGCACTTGCATATTTATACCCAGCACACTGAAAAATAAATGCATAAAATTCTAATACGTCAGGTGTTACGTTGTGAGATTTCACTGGGAGCCATTGCCATTAGAGAGGGGGGAGGGAGTAGCCAGAACCATTCTCCTATGGCTGTGCCTACTTTAGCCGTGTCTAACTAAAGATGGGGAGGTGAGTCCCCTAGTCATGAGAATACTGTATGTCGCCATCTGTCTTTCAAATCCACTGTCCCAGATGGCTCATACAGTTCAGGACAACCAAGCCTGAGTTGGGGACAGGAGCCATGCGCGGTGGAAAGGCAGAAGCTTGACAGGACAGAATAGTGTTATGTCATGTCTCCAGGGACACATGAACATCCCCAGTGATACGAGACCAACGGCGGCTGGTGCCAGTGGGAATAGCTACCGAGTTAAAGTCGTCTCCTCATTGATACATCCATAGCTCCTATGGCGAGTGCCGGTTCCTTAATAACTCTTCCCTTGGCGATCCAGAAAGGAACACGCTAGAATCCTAGCCTAGGCTCCCACAAGTCATCTTTGAACAAGAAATCAGCAGACCATCATGTCCCAGCCATCCATCCTATCCACCTCATGCCTGAAGTTCTTCCCCTCCTCTGTAGGGTTGATGGGGGGGGGGGGGTCACACAGCCCCACCTGGCTCCCCCAGAGTGAAATCTCAACTCAGCTTCTGCGGTTGATGAGTTAGGAGGCCTCGGAGTTCTCACCAACAAAACAGGAACAAACTGAATCCTCGGGCGCCTGCTCTCTGAGGGATCACATTTGGTTGGCTGGCTGCACGCATGCGCTCTTGAGAAACGTCGGTGTTTATTCCCTTTCTGTTTCCCGTGGGTCCTAATCTCAGTCGGAGAAACAGCAGAGATCACACAGGCCTCGACATCACTGAAGGTGGCAACCCCTTTCTTCTTTTAAAACTCAAAATGTGTTTGAAGTGTTTCAGGGTTCAGATGGGATGGCAGGACTTGGGTATAATCGATCTATGGGTTTGAATGAATAAACCCTACTTAATGCATCTCCAGGTGCTCTACCCAAACAGACTGCCGAGCCCCGGGGTTAGATGCCAACACCAGCCCAACATGCCAGAAAAAAACCCCAGTACTACCTGAGGTTCTCTGAAAAGCAGAGTCATCAGGCCAAATCTGAAGTGTCACAGCTGGCATGTAAAATGTCCTTCACAGGCTCTTATATCTAAAGGCTTGATCCCAAGCTGCTGGGCTTGTGGGAGATGGAGCCTCGCTAGAGGGACTGCGTCACTGAGGGTATATTAGACACTCACATGTACTAAGATCTGTGCAATAAGCTGCCATTCATTCCTGACACCACAGAGCCTCTTGCATCATGGTGGACTTCATCCCTCAAACACTGAGCCAAAATAAACCTCACCTCTGTCTTAGTCAGGGTTCCTATCGGTGAAATAAATACAATGACCAAGAGCAACTGGGGGAGGAGAGGATTACTTAAGCTCACAGGTTACCTTCCATCTTCCGGCAAAGTCAGGGAAGGAGTTCAAAGCAAGAACCTGGAGGCAGGAACTGAAGCAGAAGCCATGGAAGAGTGGTGTTTACTGGCTTGCTTCCCATGGGTTGCTCATCTTTCTTGCTCTCTAAGAGAATGAACGTCTACCTTCCTAGGGGTGGTACCACCCATAGTGGTCTGCTCCCTTGCCCAACAATCATTAAACAAGACAATGCCCCCACAGGCTTGACTATGGTCAGTTTGGTACAGGCATTTTCTCAATTGAGGTTCGTGTCTATCAGATTACTCTAGCTTGGATTGAGTTGACAAAAACAAACAAACAAACAAACAAAAAAAGCCAGGCCCAGTATCCCTCTCCTGCTGCCTGCTGGTGCAGATGTAGAACCCTGAGCTACTTCTTCAGCACCATGTCTGCCTGTATGATATCACACTTCGCATCATGATGAGATTGGACTAAACCTCAGAATGTGCTAGCCAGTCCCAAATAAATGCTTTTCTTTATAAGAGTTGCTGTGGCAATGACTTATCTTCATAGCAATAGAACACTGACCATGACAACAGTCATTGACACAAATCGATTCTTTTAATTTTAATTTTAAGTTTTGAGACGGTTTCTTTCCATGGCCAGGCACTTTTGTGAGCCTTCTCTGCACCAGATATGGGCTACTAATTCTGGATTCTTTACATGGGTTCTAGAGATCAGCCTCGGGTCTTCAGAATTTCACATCAAGTGTTTTACCTACCGGGTCATCTCCCCAGCCCCAAAGTAGATTTTCAGCATATTATTGAAGGGTCTGGCAATGTCTGCAGCAAGATTTGTCTGTATTCCCTAGAACTGTCTCAAGGAAAACAAGAGAGAAAGAAGTCAATTCCTAGGAAGAAAGCTAGCGAAGAGCGGCTGGCTTAGTCGGACTGCCTTGGCAAGGCTCGAAGTGTCTCCAGTATTGGGGATCCATTAAGTATCATCCAGATGACGGGGCTTCTTTCATTTCAAGTCAATCCGAAGTAAAAAAATATTTTTACACAAAGCATAGTAATTTATGCAGCAACCAGTCTATAATGAGCAGGTTCAATAACAGATAATTATATGGAAAGTACTTAAATGCTAACTATGTACTTTTAAAATGTTGCAAAAGTGGGTCCATAATTAAATTATAATTACAAGTAAAAAATCTACACAATGATTATTCCCTGAGAAGTTTTCAGAGTCTCATTTCCAGGCCCACAGACAGCTTCTCACACCCTGATTCGTTCCTTTGTCAGTGGCTCCACTCTGATCCATTCGTTTTGCATGATGGATTTTAAATTTAAAATTAACTAAAATTATCTTTCTAATTACTAATTATCATATACAATGATTTCAAATAAAGAGTTAGGTTGCTGTTAAAAAATGAGTTTGTGAGCATATAAGTTTGAAAGTTTGGAAGATGTACAATGTAAAGGGCATTGGATAATCATCGAATAGAAATTAAACTACACACAAAGGCAGAGAAAGGTCAAAATGAGTTATTAAGTATGCATATGGAGGAATGCAACAAGTACTGAGGTGATAAAGTCACAGAAATTTCTAGAACTCTGATCTGTTTATAATATATCTAGTTTCTGGGGATGCAACACATCTCAGCTGTATAAAAGAAAATGAGGTATTTATTGGTTCATAAACCTAAAGAAAATGTGTGTGTGTGTGTGTGTGTGTGTGTGTGTGTGTGTGTGTGTATGTGTATGTCTACCTTCGAGGGTGGTTCGATCCAGATCTGAAGTGGTATCACTGAGGTTTAAACCCTGCCCTACTGTTCTCTGAGATCCCTTTTTTCCTTTTTCTCACAGACTCTGACAGAACCTGTGTCCTCAAAGCTGAGGAAGCCCAGTGATTCATTCCAGCAATGGCTGGCTCGTAGATCTCTCAGATCAGAATCTCATTGGTTCAGCTAGAGTCTACATGTCCTTCTCTGCACCAATGTCTGTGGTAAACAGTCCCTCCTCTTCCAGCTTCTCCCATCCTGCTTCAACATGAGTACTCTCGTCATTTGTAACTTGTGTATTTCAAGTCTTTATTGGTGTATATCAACTACACATAAGTTTCATAATGATATTTTCAACAGTTTAATTCACCATGATCCATTTGCTTGCAAAATTCATGATGTCCTTCCTTTGAATAGCTTAGTAGTATTCTATTATGTAAATGAACCACATTTTCAGTGTCCATTTTTTGGTTGAGGGACATCTGGGTTGTTTTCAGCTTCTAGCTATTACAGATAAGGCTGCTATGAACATAGTGGAGCACGTGTCCTTGTGGTATGGTAGAACATCTTTTGGGTATATTCCCAGGAGTGGTATAGCTGGATCTTCAGGTAGAGCTATTTCAATTTTCGGTGGTTGTAGCAGTTTGCAATCCCACCAGCAATGGAGGCGTGTCCCTCTTTCTTCATATCCTTACAATCCCACCAGCAATGGAGGAGTGTCCCTCCTTCTCCACATTCTCGCCAGCGTGTGCTGTTGCTTGAGTTTTTTATCTTAGCCATTCTGATTGGTGTAAAGTGGAAGAAAATACAGTTTTGGGGGGTGATTCAGGGTTAACAGCAGGTACCTCTCATTGGCTTACACTGAGAGTTTGGGGGAAAACCTTATCTATCCTTAATAGATGGGTGCTCCATTAGTCCAAGGAGAAACTTGCAACTGGAAATGTTTTCATGTCTGGCTCTGGAATGGAAAGGGTGTAAATGTTCTTTTGGCCAAGAGAAGTGCAGCCATGTACAGTCAGTGGATAATGCCTGTGGCGGTGATGCTGTAAGTGGGCTAGCACTGTCCTACGGCCTGGTGACACAGTGGTGATTACAACACCACAGCCCCATTGGCTGCCCACGGTTTGTGTGACTCTAGTGTCAGCAAGCCACCTGAGTGCCAGCTTCACAACAGTGGACACTATGGAGCACGCACAGAGAAAGTGCAGCATTTATACACGACGGAGGAGTACCTGGCCACAAGGAAGAACAAGTTACATCATTTGCAGGAAAACAGAGTTGGAGATCATCATGTCCAGAGAAACAAGCCAGGCTCAGAAGATAAACACCGTGTTTTCTCTCATATGTGAAATTTAGATTTATAAAGGAAAGATGTGAAGGTACAAGGGGCCACTGCGTGAAAAGATGAAGGGGAGAGAGAAAGAGGGGGGAGGAAGGGGAGGGAAAAGAATCATTTGTGGATACCAGCAGAGCACATCATATCCTAGTGTGCCAATGGCATCATCAGAAACCCGTCATTTTGTATTATTAGCATAAGCTAATAAAAAGCTTGATGTTACATATACAACTATATGTAATTTATAACACTGAATATTGTGTGATACACACACAGACACACATGTGCACGCATGTTGTATGATTCAATGTCTTGCATTCTTACTATGTATTTGTCCTTCCACCATGCTGGTCATGGAGAACTCAGGTAGGCAGGCTTGCTAGCAGACATCTTCACTTACTGAGGCGTCTCCCCAGTCCCACTGTCATTATTTGGTGTGTACAGAATGGCTACTATGCCTGGCTGCCCACGCTTCTCTGGCAGAAGCCTCAGACATCTATCCCTTGGCTGCATGGAGAAGCCACATGCAGCGATTGACCGGTGAACTCCCAGGCATTGGGAAAGCACTCACAAGACCTGCACAAGCTCACACCAGACAAAGGAGTGGGGTGGGGTCTCAAAGTGTCCCCCCACCCACCCCCCAGCTGAGGAGAAATTGGTCACTGAGTGCTTCTGGGAAAGGAAGAAGTCAGTTTCCCTTAAAGGCATGGCCCCTGATAGGTCCAGCACAATCCAAGATAAGGTCACACATTCAAGAGTATTTGGACAGCTTTTGTTTTTGAAAATGAGCACACAGAGTTGGCAGGATAGGGAGGATCTTGGAGGAGTCCGTGGAAAATGAATATGATCAAAATACATTGTATGAAATTCTCAAAAAAAAAAAACTAATTAAAAAGAAACAGATTTGTCACAGTAAATTACCAAACGCAGGTATAATTAATCAAAGGCATGGCACCAGCTGCCTCGAACCAGTTTCTCTGCCTTTTGACTAGATGGGAAATGACTGTAGAAGAGATTTAATTGTGACAACTAATTAATCTGGGGTTGTTTTCTAGCTTTGTCCTTAACTAAAACAAGCATGCAATGTGCCTCTGCCCAAGTAGCAACTGTCATACCGACAAGAGGATAATTCCTGCAATTTGGGGACGTTGTGCAAACAAGTCGCAGCGACTGCTGAACCTCTGCTGACGTTCAAACACACTTCATCAGACTGATCAAAACAGCAAATCAAGCCACCACTTAAAGGAAATCAGATCAAACAGTGGCACTCGTTGGAATATTCATTCACTTTGAAGAACACTTGGGAAGATAGCTTTTAATCAGTTCTAGGACACTCTAACCTCTGGGGTGCTGGGTGAGTGTCGTTGCCATTCTGCATGCATGAGACCACTGTGTTTGCTCATAAGATGCAACATCCATTTACTGCATAGGTTTGCCCAACGAACAAATGCAAGGTGTGATCCTCCACCAAGGACAGACAGCAGCCCTGGTCCTCCTTGTCATTTTAATCAAGAGCAATCATTGGTCTCCATTTAGAAGCATGATTAGTCTGTCACCTAAGAGCCTCAGGGGAGCAGGGGAAACTCAATGTGCCCAGAATTCCCTAAGAGTGAAGCCCAGGGGCTGGGGAGAGAGCTTAGTGTTGCTTGTTGGGCAAGCATGAAGCTCTGAGGTCACATCCCCAACCCCCACATAGAAATCAAGGCATGATAGGACTATACCTGTGATCCCAGGACTGCGCCTGTGATCCCAGCACCGGGGAGGCAGTGACAGGGGGTTCCTAAGACTTGCTGGCCAGTCAGCCTAGCCAAGTCAGCAGGCTCAGGCTCAGTGAGAGACCCTACTTCTAAATTTAAGGTGGAGAGGGATAAGAAAACACTTGATGTTGACCCCAATGTTAACCAATGGCCTACACACACACACACACACACACACTCACACACAACACACACACACTGCACATTCCATATGCCGGTGGTGTGTGGAAGGCATTCCACACATTCCGCACATTCACACACTCTCTCTCTCACACACACACACAAACTCACACACACTCACATATACACTCATACACACACTCTCTTACATACACATCATACTCTCACACACATCACACACACACACACACACACACAAACCAGTGAGAATTTGTGACAAGGAACCAGACTTGGCCAACATTTTTATGAGCAAATAAATATTAAGCAACATTGTAGAAAATAATCATGGTGATTATAACAAAAGTAAAATGAAGCTTTGTTCCAGATCCCAGATGGTACAAGGTGTCGGCTTCTTCTTACTTGACTCCTAAGTTGAAAGTTAACTATTTTTTTAAAAAATTTTTTTTTACTCCAAGGATTAATAAACTGCAGGCTATGGTCAAAAGCTAAGTTTCACTCTCCGATTTTAAATAAAGCTTTATTGAAGCAGATGTGTGAAATCAGTCATCGGCAGCTGCTTTTCTGAGAGAATGCCACTGTGGAGTGGTGGAAATATGACTGTCTGGCCAAAAGAGCCTGAACTACCCATCTCCTAGCTCGGTAGAGAAGTTTGCCAACATCTAGACTAGAGATCAGGGGCCCAGAAAAGAAGGCAGAAGCGTCTAATTACAAACCAGCTTTATTTCTGTAAAAGAAATAGAAATAGATACTTGACAATATTAAGGCATCAGCTTGCATAACTACAAACATCTGTATGCTTAAAGCCTGTGAGCAGATCCATCCAGAAAGAGACTCTGGATTCTCAAAAGACATTTCTCTTCCCACTTTGCTCTTACACAGCATTGCCGGAGCCCCGCCCTGTGATCTGTCTGCAGCCCCGCCCCTGTGATCTGTCTGCAGCCCCGCCCCTGTGATCTGTCTGCAGCCCCGCCCCTGTGATCTGTCTGCAGCCCCGCCCCTGTGATCTGTCTGCAGCCCCGCCCATGTGATCTGTCTGCAGCCCCTCCAAGGCCTGTGTTTGTAGTTTGCAGTTAGGTTCCATCATGCCCTGGGGCTGTGGTATGAGGCTTATCTGGATCTCCACACACTCCCTAACTTCTCCAAGCTGCCATCTTTTCTGCCACTCAGCTCAGCAGGCTCCAACTCTAGTTGCATTCTGTGCCTGGGGTTTTGGCCATCCGCCTAGAAATACCAGTGCTATCGTCCCTGGCCTGTCCTTGGCTTCTCTCGGTATCTTAGCACAGATGTCTCAGAGGGCTGCTACGGCACCTTGAGGGTCACGCTCAAAAAACGGATGCATCTGAAGCACTCTTTAAGTTAAAATTTAAAAAGAATGAACTCATGAACACTCAAACACTTGCAGATGAGGCCTCCAGTGCCCACCCTGCAGGAGCAAGGCCGCCATCGGCACCAACAGATAGGTGATGGAGATGAAAATGAAATGCAGTTAATTGGTGAGATGCCGGGCTGTCGGGTCCTCTTGCAGACTGCTCACAGACTGGAGGCATTAACGATGTAGATTCTGTGTGCCTAATGGGAACAGAGGCATGTGTGCTTCCAGTTGCACTGCTCTCATTGGCTATACTGGTGAAAGTCATCTCCTTGGGCTTTGTGTTTGGTTTGGTTTGGTTTGGTTGAGACAAAGCTTCACTCTGTAGCTCACTCTTGCCTTGAACTCACAGAAATCCTCCTGATTCAGACTCCCACATGTGAAGGTTACAGGCAAGTCAATTACAACACCCACGATCAAAAACTATTATTGCAAGCTTAAATTTCTCTAGCAGTCATGGCATTTGCAGCCTGCAACCGCCCATCTACAAGCCCTGCCTCTATTGATTTGTGATTTTCACATCGTTCCTTTTTACCCAGCCAGGCAATTATATACAGCAGTAAAATTAAAATCCGAGTTTGCTACAATGAGGCCTGATAGTATTCCTTTGTGTTGTGAGACTTTTTCTCTGAAGACAGGTCATACCCTTCTCTACTCAATATAGAATGGGGAGCCACAACAGATCAGATTAACGATTGAACCAAAGTCCAACCAATGAATTTATTGGAGTTAGTTATGGCGCTATGGCTCAGTGTGGTTGTTTGAATGAGAAAGGCTCCCACAGACTCCTATGTTTGAATATTTGGTCTACAACTGGTGGACCTATTTGGGAAGAATTAGGAGGTGTGGTCTTGTTGAAGGAAGTGTGTCTCAAAGTGGGTGGGGGGCTCTGCCACCCAGTGTACTCTCTCTGCCTCCTGCTTGCAGAGCTCTCAGCAGCTCCTGCTGCCAGGCCTTTACTCAGACACGGGTACTTTTATCCTCTGAAACCAGAAGCTCAATTAAACGTTTTCTTCTTTAAAGCTGCCTTGATCATAGGGTTTAATCACAGCAATAGAAACGTAGCTAAGGCAGGCAGGGATGGCTGAAGATCAGGTGCATCCCTGCAGGGCCCACCCAACACAGGTGAAGGCTTACAAAGGCTAGGACCCTGGAACTCTCTGAAGGACTGGCAAGCATCTGTGTGAGTCTGAGAGCCTCCTCTCCACAGACCCTTTCTCACAGCAGACATTTTGAGAAGGGGCCCTGATGAGTCTCCTAGATTTCGGCTTTCTCAGATAGGGGAGTCTGTGGACCTCCTGAATCTTATGAGTCTCTGCCCACCTTCCCAGCAGGAGCATTGCAATTTGGAAGAAGTTCACATATAACATATATAACTCTTCCCATTGCCCCCCCCCAATAACTGCTATAACTGATGAACGGGTTAAAATGGAACTCTGAGATTCATGTTTTTCAGAAAACAGGAGATATCAGACACTCAACTCTGTGTGAATTGAGACCACAGGGTTCTGAATGCCCGGAATGAAAGCTTTGACCCATCCAGAAATATTTACTATGTTGGGACTGGACCTCTTGTGTTTCCTGTAATCCATATTGCATATCTGCCCTGACTATGGGAACCTTATATGAACATCGCCTTCTTAGTTACTCTAAACCTCACTCTTATTGCAGGCTGGGTAACAAAAGGCAGAACCCGTGTGCACAAAAAATGTGTTCGACCAACCTCCTAACTCAGTGACCTTCATCCTTCCTAACACTGCGACCCTTTAATACCATTTCTTCATGTTGTGTTCACCTCCCAACCAAAAGATTATTTTTGTTGCTACTTCATAACTGTAACTTTGCTACTGTTATGAATCATAATGTAACCCAATGCTCTGGGGAAGCCCCTATGAAAGGTCATTCAATCCCCAAAGGTGTTATGACCCCCAGGTTGAGAACCACTACACTAACCCCTTACCAAAGAGGTCACAGGTGAGTCTCCATTCCCCTCTGTCTGCCATTTTGTTTTGGTGGTGGTGATGGTAGTGGTGACTTTGGTGGTCATCTTTAAGATATTCAAATAACATGGTATGTATGGTAGAATGAGCCAAATCCCCTTCCCAGGAGAATGCTCAGTCTTACCCAGGGTGACTGGTAACACACTGAAAACTACGTCTCATCAGGCTAATGTCAGCACTTCCTGACATAGCTGTATGCCCAGTGTTGCAGGCCAATTGCTCTGCACAGGTTCCCCAGGCTCCTTGAGACTCTGGCTAGCCAGGCCCCAGAGACCTATGCACTGTTGGCCACCTCCATACTGCCAGGACAAAATTCCTGACAGGAGCAACCTAAGCAAAGAAGGCTCTCTTCGGGCTCACAATAGAAGAGTACCGCCCAGCCTGAGAGGGGAGGCTGGGCAGCAAAAGCCTGAGGTGGCTTCCATGGGCAGGAAGCAGAGACAGGCAGGAAGCATGCTGAGGTCAGTTAGACTCTTTAGACACACCCTCAGAAACAAACTCAGAGGCAGGTCTCCGTGATGATTCTAAATCTAAATCAAACTGACAATAAAGATCAACCAACCCAGGGACCATGCCAAGTGCCTTCTATCTGGATGTTTGAATGCCATGTCCCTGTTGTGAGACACCTTCCCAGGCACCCATGTATTATGCCCTTTGTAGTCACAGGGGCTCTCTGTGGTCCTTTCGATCACTGTTCTCTTTCCATAGATACAAAAACTGAGACCCAGGGAAGCTTGTATGCCCCCTATCATAGGACTGGCAATTGACAACTATCATAGACGTTAAAATCCACAGATCCTCAGCTCTTGACCAGCATCCGTTTTCATCTTCCAGGCACCGGGGCAGAGACACGTGCAGGGCCGAAGGTGGATGCTCCAAGCAGCACCCACAATGGAGGTGATGGTCCGAACACCAGATGAATTGGAAGTTAAAGCAGGATGCTTGGCTGTGTGTCAGCAGGGCAGGTCCACAGGAGACTTAGGAGTTGGGTGGCATTGTATGAATTTCCTGCTTCGAAAGATTAATGTGATGGAAAGGATTGAAGAGGCCAAACAGAAAGAGAGCATTTCAGGATTCTCTATTAAAATAGTCCAAGCATGACGAGATAAGGGCCTCAACCTGCTGAGAGCGAGCGAGAGGGCGAGCAAGAGAGGGAGATGGAGCTGGGGTTGAGATTCTTTGATGGAATGCCTCCTTCCCTCAGTTTCTCCGTCCTGTCCTTTATGTTGTAGGTCTGTATTTTGCTTCTAACAGTGAGCCCAGGTTTTCCTTCCCCCTCTCAGAAGCAGCTCCTCTCTAAGCCCCTCCCCTATCTCCGGGCTTGTGCTCAGCACTGGCTTCCAGGACAACCCTATATTCTACTGCCTGAAAAAATGCTCTCAACGGATCCCAAGCAGAAGTGAGCTGGCGCGTCAGAGCAGAAAGCATTAAGGTTAATCACCTAATAATTTACTACAGTGAGTGCATCCGGAGACATTTTGATTCCCACTAATTGTGCATCAAGCAAAGTAAACAACACTTTGTCCATATTCCAGCTGTGTTAGCATGTCAAGGCGAGCCTCTCTCTTGATGTATAAAGTCCCCGTCGCTCTCCCTGTGAGCATAAGGCCACTTGATGGGCCACTGGAAAAACCAACAGCTCTTCAGTCCCTGTGGATTGGTTTTGCAAAGATTTTTCTCTTAATAGATCCATGAGCTGACCGCATCCCCGGGTGCCATTCAGAGAACTTGTGTGATGGATGCTGATGGAAGTACTCAGATGCTCCATCATCCTCAGAGCCTGAGGAGTAGCTGCGGACAGGATGCTGGAGCTGAGGTACAGTAGTCAGGGCTGCTTATAAGAGATGCCAAATCCAGGCACAAAGCCCAGATCATCCAGCGGCAGGCCAAGAGAAGCACACAATAATCAGGCAAGACAGCCACCCTGCGTCTGACCTGGAACAATGGAAATACCCTGAGAGTCAAATCCAAAGCCACTCCCTTGGGGCATCCTCCATCCCTGCCCGGTTGTCTCTACCACACTGCCTTCGCTTCTCCTAGGCTCCGTGTGATCCTGACCAGGCCTGATTTTTCCATCTCCAGCTTCAAGTATGACTGTTGGGGCCAGACTTGGTCACCAAAAGCAATTTGTTCCTGGGCACAGGGCAAAGAAGTTAAAGACAGACACATTTCCCAAGCTAGACCAATCAGACTGATTGTAATGCTCAACTCAAGTATTTTGTGTTAGCTTTCAGGGAAAGAGAGTTAGTTCAGTTTAAGTTATCAAAAGAACTCAGTTCAAGCTCGGAGAAAGTGGTTGACATATTACCATAGGAGGGAAGCGTATCACAACAGATGCCAAGCAGAGGAGCTGGCACCAAACCCTAAGCTGGCTAAGGCTGAGTCCATAGGATAGTGTACAAGCTCCTGGATGCAGCCATGCTTAAAACCAGCAGGACTGAAACTTGCCTGCCCTTTGTTCTTGTAGAAGATTAGGTGTGGTGTACAACCTTGCAACCAAGCTTTCTACCTGGTGATTTACGTAGCTCTTCAGCATGGTCTGTGGTACCTATCTGAAGGTACTGAATAATTACCATTGGTTATTTTTAATTAGTGTTCAACTACTATGATTATTAAAGACTCCAAAACTCAGCCCTATTCAGGCACCATGTTTAAGTTGTATTTTATTTTTATTTAAGTGTATCTCTGTGTATGAGTATGCAGGTACACTCAGGGGCCAGAAGAGGGCGTCAGATCTTCTGGAGCTGGGATCACAGACTGTTCCGAGCCAGCCTACTTGGGTGCTGGGTACTGAGCGCTGGTCCTCGATACATGCTTTTAACTGCTGAGCCATCTCTCTGGCCCCCTAAACCATTTTATTTAGCAGATCAGCTCAAGATCTTGGAAAGGGGATCGATCTAATTCCTATTTTCTGCAAAGGTTCAAAGCAATGCAGTGTCTCTAACTCAGTGTCCATTTAAAAGGAGCAACCAGAACATGTAGAGTTGTCTGTTCTGTAGCAGCCGCACTCGTGGGGGTGAGGGCAGAAGACCGTGGCCGTCCAGCTCGGTGTCTGTGCTCAGGACTGTCTATCTCTCCATGTTCTATTCTTAGCTGTCGCTAAGAATCTAATCCCCATGAGGACATGAACTGTGACAGTATAAAGTGTGGTGGATGGCCACTCCCACCCTCGGAAAGCTCATATGTGTTGCTGGAGTCATGTAGAAACATGTAAGTCGTGTGACTTCTCACTAGAAAGTACTACACAGAGCCTTACTTTCCAGACGGGGCCGCTGAAGCTGGCTGGAACTGGGCAACTTAACAGAGCTCCATCCACCTGGGAAAAAACAGGAATCCCCAAACATAACCTGGGGACAGTCACCTGCCAGAGCATTTTGCTGCCATGTGTTCTTGAGACAACTGTGTGACCTTGAGGAACATCTGGTCTCTCATCCGCGATGTTAGCAGGATAGCAGAGCCCACCTCACGAATGACAGATGGATGCAACAAGATAATGAATGCAAGTTCTTCTTCACTAGAGCCTGGCCCAATAGGAAAGCTGGCAAAGGCTTGCTGGGATTGAACTTTTAATCCCAGCACCAAGGAGACCGAGGCAGGATGACCATGACTTTGAGGTAAGCCAGAACTACATAGTTTGGGATCCTGTAACCGTGAAGAAGAAGAAAAAGAAGAAGGGGAGGGGGGAGAGAAGGAAAAGAAGGAGGAGAAAAGAGAAGGGAGAGAGGGAGAAGAAAGGGGGAAGGGAGAGGGAGAGAGGGGAGGGGAAGGAGAAAGAAGAAGGAGGGGAGGGAAGGAAGAGGGGAGGGGGAGAGAGGAGGAGGGAGGGGGAAAGAATGAATCTGTGCACAGAAGTCTAAATCATCTGAGATGAAGAAAGAAATCACAAAACAACCCATCATTCTCTTAGGGAGTTCATGTGGGACACAGGACAAACCTGAGAGATGGTCCAGGCAGGCCCGCTGTGGTGGGAAAAGATTAGGAAATCCATCAACACAGAATGACTAACTTACAGCAGGGAAACACAGACTGCTGCAAGAAATAGGGAAAGAGCGTCCCGCAGCAGCTCAGTGATGCAGCCAGATCTGCGGGACACACTTTTAAGCAGAAAACCCAAGTGACAGGCGACATGTGTAAAAGAGTACACAGCATATATTTCTCTGTCTCCTTCCACAAGCTACAAGAAAACCTTGTCCTTTTTAAAATGTCTTGTGAGCGCTGGGGAGATGACTTAGTAGATAAAGTGCTTGCCTTGCAAACAGGAGGGCCAGCAGCGTTTGATCCCCAGAACGCACATAAAAGAAGCCAATGTGGTAGCGTGTGCTTATAATCGCCGTGCTGAGGAGCTGAGGAAGCAGAGACTGGAGAACCCCTGGGCCGCGATGGCCAGCCAGCCTAGACTAATTGGTGACCCCACATCCAAGTGAGAGAGACCCCGTATCAGAAACACAAGCGGCGTGCTGGAAAGACGGCTCAGAGGTTAAGAGGAAGAACCCAAGTTTGGTTCCTAGTACCCACATCCAGCAACTTACAACTGCTGCGACCCCAGCTCCAGGGAGCCAAGGCCTTTGGCCTCTGCAGGCTCCTGGACTAATGTGTTCAGAGCTTCACAGAGACACAATTAAAAATGATTTTTAAAAATCTGGAAAGACAAAGTAGACGGCAACTGGGGAAAACCCTGCAGGCTGACCCCCATGCATGTGCGTGGGAACAAGAAATTATCCGCATGCGCGCGCGCACACACACATGTGCGCACACACAGAGCCTTGTAAGCACACACACAGCACCTATGGTATAAGCACCAAGCTGAGTGTGGAGTAGAAACGTCAACTTCACAAGTCTGCTATGATTTAATTTTTAACAATACAACACTGGTCCTAAATTACTTATGAAATTAAAAATTAACAGCAAGGAAACTCTGGAGGTGACTAAGGGTGACTCCAGACTGTTTCCAGCTAAAAGAAACCTGTGTACTGGGCACAGTGCTATGTGTGATGGTTTGTATATGCTAGGCCCAGGGAGTGGCACTATTAGAAGTTGTGACCTTGTTAGAGTAGGAGTGTCACTGTGGGTGTGGACCACATTCTAGGTGCCTGGAAGCCAGTATTCTGCTAGCAGCCTTCAGATGAAGATGTAGAACTCTCAGCTCCTCCTGCACCACGCCTGCCTGGATGCCGCCCCGCTCCCACCTTGATGATAATGGACTGAACCTCTGAACCTGTAAGCCAGCCCCAATTAAATGTTGTCCTTATAAGAGTTGCCTTGGTCATGGTGTCTGCTCACAGCAGTAAAACCCTAAGATACTACGGTATACCACAATAAGGAGAAAAAGTAACCCAGCTACTGTCCACAGTGTAAAACAAATAGGAAGAAACAGATTGATAGACTGAATTCTTTTTTGCTGATTTAATTTTTCATTTTTTTTTTAAATCTTTACAGCACTTGGCTGGTGGTATCCCACACACAGTGCAATTATCTTTCCTCAAAACACCACTGCCCCATTGCACATTTCCCACCTACCGTCCTCCACACCTCACAATCACCCCCTCCCGGGGGGGAAAAAAAAAGGCCTGCCAGAATTGTTGTATCTTGCGAAGAAATTATCATCAACTTTCTTTTCTCTTCATGAAAAAAAGAAAAAGCCTTCACAATGAGACTGATGAGTGCTGTTGTTTTATGTGTAAGACCTTCACCCAGATGGAAGCTGCATTCCTCAGAAAACCCTTGAAGTGTGACCTTCATGGTAGAAACATCCCGAATGAGGGAGCGTGACATCTAACACATGGCCTTTCTGGGCCACGTGCACAGCTGTACATGGCCCCTGATCACCCACCCTACATGTGCCTGGCTGGCTCCACCCCCACAAGTCGCTGCTTTGTTTGTTTCAAAGTATAATTCGCTTTTTTTTCTATTTTTTAAAATTATACATTTCTTTATGTGTCTGAGTGGTGTGTGCATGTATGAACACATACATGTGCCCATGAGCTTGTCTGTTTGTGCATAAGTAGAGGCCAGAGGTAAACCTCAGGTGTCTTGCTCTGCTACTATCCATAGTTTTTGAGACTGAGTCTATCACTGAGCCAGGAGTTCACCATCTTGGCTAGACTGGCTGGCTAGCTAGCTCCGGGTAGCCATGTGTCTTCATGTGTCACAGGCACCCACTGGCACAACTGACATTTATGTGAGTTCTGAGACTCTGAATTCAGGTCCACATACTTATTCAGAAAGCATTTCAGCCACTGAGCCATCTTTCCAGCAAACAGACCACTTATCTCATTCATCATTGTGGATGTCCATCTCTTGCTGTCCACCCACTGCTCTGCTCTGCTCTCCCTCCAGTGTCCCCCTCAACCGCTCTGCCCCAGTGGCTTCTCTTTCTAATTTTATGTTATGTGATTACAACATATATACATATAATACATATTGAATTGTCTGGGCAAATAATGTGACATTGCCTCAGAGTCTGGCTTACTTCACTTACGTTATCTTCCTCTTCATCCCTGCTGCGAATTACATGAGGCCTCACACCTTTAACAAGCCCTGCATCCAAAGCCCCAGAGGGCTCAGATCTGCTTGCATCCACATGGAGGCTTTGGACCCACACGGAGATCCTCAGGAGGAAAGTCTTCTGTCTCCTGGCTGGCCTTGCCCATTGTAGGATGCTCCCGTGCAGCCTCCTCACTGATAAGTCCATCTCAGAGTGTCCCAGAAACCTGTGACCTTCCTCTCCTGACCCTTCTCTTCTGTTTTCCCAAACTCAGTAAAAGACACCGGCATCCTAAAGGTGGCAGGTGGGAGCCACTTACGTGGCTGATGGCTCTCTGTTATCGCCTCAGTTCTTCTTCCTCACAGGCCCTTTTGATTGAATCATCAACATTTCCCCCTAATCCACCTCTTCCTGGATGCTCACTGCGCACACTGGTATCAGCCACCATCAGCTCTCGCTTGGTCTAGGGAAGGACTTCAATCTCTCAATCTCTCCCTTCATTCTTGCCTCCTGTCTATGAAGTAACACAGGCAGATGTTAATCCTTCCATGGCTTCCTGATATACCCAGATTAAAACACTCTGTGCTGTAAGAGTAGGACCCATGTGACTCCAAAAGGAGTTCTCCCTTCCAAGCCCCTGTCTCCCCTTTTCTTCTCCCCCTGGAGTATTTGCAAACTTGACCCCTTCACTCCCATAAGCATTCCTGACTTCCGTGTTAGCCTTCCTTGGTTACCCTTTCTTAGTCAGGCCCCTCCTACCAGAGAAAAACCTTCAATGCCTTGGCAGCACACATCACAAACACAAAACCCCTCATTCAGGCAATTAGAGAATGTGGAAAGTTCTGGGTGTTGGCTATGACTGGTGACCTAATTGACCTCACCACCTGACACTTAGTTGAGATGCAGAAGCATTATAGAGTAGAAACATATTGGTAGGGTATGGAGAAACGTATTTGTGAATTTCTGTGCTGACATTTAGCATTCTGATAGGAAGAGAGGAGTGCTCTGTAAAAGGCATTGAATTAAACACCATCCTCTTTGACCTTGAAGAACCCACTTTATGAGAGAGGAAAATATATGGAGTAAACAAAGCAAATAACATAAGCCAGGGTGACTGCTAGAGTGTTTAACTATTAAATCATATTCTTTACATATGTTGGGTTTACCAGATGGACTTCTTAAGAGGTATGGTTAGGGTTGGTTATGGTTAGGGTTAGGGCTAGGGCTAGGGCTAGGGTTAGGGTTTGGGCTAGGGCTAGGGCTAGGGCTAGGGCTAGGGCTAGGGCTAGGGCTAGGGCTAGGGCTAGGGTTAGGGTTATGGTTAGGGTTATGGTTACGGCTAGGTCAGCTTGGACTTAGTGTAAGACATGGCTCCTAGCCTCCAGGGTCATCCTGTGTGTCCCTGCCTCTGCTGACCCTGTCCCTGTCTTGATTTACTCTCCTTGAGGCTGTAGAGAGAGAAGCGGTCTTTCTCCTCAGATGAGAAAGCTGCAGCTATCTCCACCTTTTATCCAAAGTGTTCTTCTTCCAGCTTGTCCTTGCAAACCTGGGTCAAGTTGAGATCATTAAATTCTTTCCCTAAGTAGTGACAAACAGACTTTGGGAGACAGCTGGCAATACCACTGCCACCACCACCAAACCTCAGAAATCTTAAGGGCCAGAGGCAAACAGATGTTGTCCCCCTTTCCACCTTTTTTATCAAGGCCAGTAAGTGGTAGAAGACCTCAGGCTTATTTGACTGACAGATGCATCCTAATGCAAATTAACTGGGAGGAGGAGGGGGAAGCAAACCACAGAAGTAAAACAAAAAAATGCAACTGCTTAGCTTCTCCAATTTCCCCATCATAAAATCAGGTTCTGCATACAGGTAATGAAGGAAGCAATGTTCCAACTTTCCGACCTCTTCAGAGTTCACAGCTGAAACATCTTTTTCATACCGGATCATCATGTGATTAATAAGTACACAAATTAAGAAACAGAGCATTTCAAACGATTGAGGAAGTGAATTTGTACCAGACAGAAAGCACTATTTTTGATGGGCTTGAAGGATGCCAAGGGCGTGAGGTTGAGTTTAGTTACAGTTTGAAGTCTCAATGTCTCCCCCCCCATAGGCTCCTGTGCTTGAACAGTTGGGGACAGCTGGCAGCACTGTTTGGGAAGGTTGTTGAAGCTATAGGAGGTGGAGCCCCACTGGAGGAAGTGGGAAGGTCTTGAAGTTTTATAGCTTCACCCCACTTGCTGTTACCTGTTTCTTGCCAGTAGATGCAATGTGATCAACAGTCTTCTTGTCACTATCATATGCCTTCCCTAACCAAGGACCACATCTTCCCACCATAATGAATGGTATTGTCTCAAGTTTAAGTCAAAATAAACCCCTACCCCTTTAAGTTGCTTCTTGATAGGTGTTTTGTCACAACAATCAGAAGACTAAGTAACCTTAGTAACTTAAGTAAGTAAACTTAGAAGACTAAGTCTGACCTTTCTACATAGGAAGACAGAGACTGGCCATTAGGAATGCTGTTTAAGAGGATGGGACTTGGGTGGGTCTGTGCACAACTACTCTGTTTTGGTTAAGATGGTTTCCTTATTTAAGCCCATGAACATATCAGAAATTATAAAGGGCTAACTGGTCTACCTTCCCAACCACCTCTTGGCAGAACTGGTAGGGAAGAGGCAAAAATGGATATAACCCAATTGAAGACACACACTGGAGCAGAACAAAGGGAGAAGGAGAGAAGGCTGAACTCAGAGGACAGATCAGTTGAAAGCCTAGAGTAAGGGGAAGGGGGAAGGGAAGATGCAGACACACTCAGGGTGTGATTTAATAAGACAGCTGTTTAGAATCAAGTGAAGCTAGATTTGTTTAGAAGATGCTGGAGATGAGTGGGCCAGAATCTTCCATGTTTATAGCCGGCAAGCTGAAAGTGACATCAGCAAGTCTGGAGGAAGTCGGAAGTCAGCAAGGAATCTGCTTCTCTACCTGCCACCTTTGAGGTCCCAAGAGGATATGCAGGTGGAAACTCCCAGGAGGTTACTGGAGATATAGGAACACATCCAAATGGGTGCCGGCCTGGTGGTGGTTGTTAAAATAGCCTTGGCTGGAATTCCCTTGAAATGCTGGCACCTCTGAAATGTAGGTTGTTCTCTCTCTCTCTCTCTCTCTCTCTGAACTGACCAAGAAGTTTATCACCCAGAGGATCCTGTATCAAACAGCAATGAATGTAGAGCACCAGGAGAGAGGAGGGGTTTGCCAATGCCAGGGATTGCCTCTGGACACTTACCTCCCATCTCTGGGATCCCACCCTCTCGATACCAGCACACACACCCATAGTGCTATGGCTTTGGTGTCAGTGTGTCCATTTGTCCGCAGTTTGTAAACCCAAACTTAATTCGTAAAGCAAAATATTACTGTGGATAAATGTGAATAGAACCACTAATTATAAACAGAGAATAATGGTAAAAATGGAACTCACAGGTAAAGATAGTGAATGGATCTGACTAGGAGCTGCTGCAGTAGACAGTGGTCATTTTAACAATATTTGACTTGTGCAAAAATCCTTTGCTTTGGGCTCCTGCATTCCTCATCACAACCCCCTCCCTCCCCATGAGGAATCCCCTCTAGTTATGTTTTCAAATGCAGCCACACCCAATCATATCCATATTCTCATGAGCCTCCTGTGCTAGGCCATTCCTGGGCCTCATCATCCCAGGTCTGGGTCCCAGACAAACCAGGGTGAGCCCTTATGGCACAAGGCCTGCTGAAGTTATTCAAGCAGTTGCTGCCAAACCCGGGCCTTTTAGTAGCTCCAATGGCCCGTCATGAATGCCTTTGTAGCATCCAAGGCTTCCTTGACCCAGCCAGCATCTGTATGAGGACCAGCATCACCCCCTACCACTCTGGGTACCATTCTAAGACTCCATGAGACTCCCTGCTGCTCTGAAGCTGGGTCTTCTAAACCAAGGACTTCAAGGCTGCTTCTACTAAAGGCACCCACTGACTCTCACGTGGGCTGGCAGCTGCAGCAGATGCCTGGTGGGTAACTGAAAGCAGGCGAATGCTTAGCTTGTCTGCCTCTGTTTGTAGCTGCCTTTGCTGAGCTGGGCCGTTCTGTCCTGCAGTGACCACAGTTTCCAGGAACATTAGGCCCTACAGATAAATTGTCTTATGGTGGGAGTGAAACCTGCCACCCCTCCACCCTGAGCACTTTAGGTAACAACCAGCGACTTCTGTCAGGGACATGCAACTCCCCACCCACAACCAATCCTGAGGCAATGACCATCATGGCCCGCAGTCAAGAACTTGTTAACTCTTCCTGATGCTTGGCCCCAGTCCTCGCTCCCCACTACGGAACCTCAGGATCCAATGATAGCATTCCCTCAAGCAAGTGCTAAGGATGTTGGATTCTTTCCTTGTCTGCCTGGTACAACCATACTTGATGACGTTCCCATCCAATTTCCACCACAGTCTTTTCAGTTTCAGTTTGGGGGGTAAGTGGGACTCCCACTAATAATCCCACGATTCTTCTTCTAGCCCTTCACCTCTTCTCCCCGATGCCCTCGTTTCCATTGAAATGCCTCATGCCCACCTTCCCTCTCTTCTGGAAGGCGACACGGCTTCTCACCTCCTCCACAGCCGTCTATAAAGAACTGAGCTTTCTCAAGCTCCGCTGTATGAGTTAGCTTTTTCAAGCAACAGATAATGTCCTAACTACTCTCTATGCATGGACACCTTTAATTCCTGTGTGTGCAGGTATGTATTTATATGTGTCTTTTACATGGGGATGTTGGAGGACAACCTCAGGGATCTATCCTTCCTCAGGAGTCTTTCTCCTTGTTTTAATGAGATAGAATCTCCCATCGTCCTATAGCTCATGGAGTAGCCTGGGCTGCCTGACCAGGAACTTCTTTTGCTGCCCCACAAGCATGGAACTGGGAGTGTATAACACGAGGACATGTCCAGCTCTTTTACACAGATCAGTTTTTTAAAGACCCGACTCAACCTCTTATGGTTGGATAGCAAAACTTCACTGATTCCACTCTCTCCGGCCCCAGCAATCTTCATCCCCACAAACATTTACTACAGGTGCTGTTGTTTCCCTTGCTTAACAGAGGACACTAAAGCTTACCAAGGCTACAAGGCAAGTGGAAGACAGATCTAGTACACTCGGAAGGGTTGGGTTTTGCTGAAAAAGTTCCCCAACAACACTGCTGTTCATGAGTCCAGAGCCGATTTCTTTCTGCCCACTGCATAGCACACAGCTTCCGTTGTCCAGTTTAATGCCTAGTACAAGATAGCTGTGTGGGCTCAGACGCTCACATCTGTATTGCAAGGAGCATGGAGGAGAGAGGAGAAAATGGAAAGGTAAAGATGTCTCCTCCTACCCTGAAGAGTAAGCCCTTAAAGGAACGTGTGGAAGGTTCTCATAAAGCTCCACTCACTCGCCTCATTAACTGATGGAACCATAACAACCAGGAACTAAAGGGGAAATGAAGTTTCTCCATCCCAGGGTAGCAAGCTAATCCCACAGTAGCAAGGAAACAAAGAGCACAGTTCTTTAATGGTCCTTGTACTGGCTGGTTTTGTGTCAACTTGACACAGGCTGGAGTTAACACAGAGAAAGGAGCTTCAGTTGGGAAAATGCCTCCATGAGATCCAAAGGTAAGGCATTTTCTCAATTAGTGATCAAGGGGGAAAGGCCCCTTGTGGGTGGGACCATCTCTGGGCTGTTAGTCTTGGGTTCTATAAGAGAGCAGGCTGAGCAAGCCAGGGGAAGCAAGCCAGTAAAGAATATCCCTCCATGGCCTCTGCATCAGCTCCTGCTTCCTGACCTGCTTGAGTTCCAGTCCTGCATCCTTTGGTGATGAACAGCAGTATGGAAGTGTAAGCTGAATAAACCCTTTCCTCCCCAGCTTGCTTCTTGGTCATGATGTTTGTGCAGGAATAGAAACCCTGACTAAGACAGTCCTCTTTCAACCTTCCATCCTGGATGGAAAAGGCAGCTCAATCCCCTTCCTAGAGCAGGTAATTGGCACCAATTTCTTCTACATTTTGTATGGTTGCTTTTATTTTTGAGACAGAGCTTCATACAAAACAGGATAGCCTCAGACTCACAACATAGCCAAGAATGGCCCTGAACTTCCTATCCTCCTGCCTCTACCTCCGGAATGCTGGGGTTACAATCACCATACTACCATGTACTGTTTCTGTGGTGAGGGAGACCAAACCCAGGGCTTTACCCACAGGAGGCAAGCACTCTACCAACTGAGCTAGCTACCTCCAGGCACAGACATCGGCTCTAACTCCAGTTCAACTGCTCCAGCGGCTTTCCACGTTCCCACACTTCAATCCAGCAGGGACCAAATACCCATGTGGGTACTGCCAACGTCCCCAGCTTGCTTTTTTCATTCTTCCCTGTTCTGTCTGCTGAGCAGAGCTATGCCTTTGCCATCCTGTCATCTAACAATCTGAAACATTCCTGCTCAATTTCTATGTAAAAGCTCAGCTTTCCAGTTCTTCACATACTCCTTAGGAAGAACTAGCCTTGGCTAAAAGAACCCAGCCCTCCCTCCCACCATCTGCCCTTATCCCTCCCTCCCACCATCTGCCCTCATCCCTTTGCACTGAGCTGAGCTCTGAGGAGCTGGCGCACAGTGACTCCATCATTCATAGATCTCTAGCACCATAGTGGCTTCCATATAGCAGGTGTGTCTTGTGTTTGCCCAGTCCCCATGCAAAGCACCATGACAGCAGATTGTGTGTGGTTATTAGGTCTGTGCCTCCACCCCCCCCCCAGGAGGTTCTGAACCATATCACTCTGAACATCTTTTCAGCTCCCCACTGGCTTATGTCCGAAGCTTACTGATGTATCTTGCCAGGCAAAGGCCCTTCTACTTCACCACCAGTTGTTGGGCCCCATTACCTACCACCTGCCAGGCCTGTTTGAATCACGAAGACATGGAAGACATAACACTTAATTCATTCGGTGCCCTTGGGCCCACCAAACCTTTACTTCACCAACCTGTTAAACTTTCCGTTCAGAGCGTCACTATCCATGAGTATGCTCTCACCCTCTCAAAAAAAGAAAATGGAGGGTAAAGTGAACTTTTCTCATGATTTCTTTGTGCTTCATACAGGAGAGTACAGCTCAGGTCACTTGGAGAGCAGGGTGACCAGAAGCCAGCACTCAAACCATGTCCCCTGAAAGGGCCCAACTCGGTGTGACTCCCAAAAGGTGAGTAGTTTAGCACCATCTCCTGAACAGAAAAGTCACTTTGCTGACCCATCTCCAGAGACATCCTACAAACGGGATTTGCTCTTTGTTGGAGCTCTTGGGTGTGTTTAGGGGAAATGTCTTATCAAGTGTGTTTACAACAAAAGTCTCTCTCCAAACCTGGCATGGCCCTTCACATGATAAAAGCAACTCCACCTGTGGAAGGAGGTGGGCAGGGAAGTAGCCATCTGAGAAGCAAAACCAAGAGAGAGGACAGGGTGGAGGTCTCTGGGGACACCTGTCTTGACATTTCTCTCGACTGATTGTGCTGCGCTGCGCGCTGGGCTGCTCTACAGCTTTCTTTGAGCTGCCTCTTTTAATCCTAAAGTGTAAAATAGGACCCCTGCTGTGAGGAGTGGGCCTTGGGACACAAGGTTGCCTTTTTGTCTGTTTTTACTGTTTTATAATTAGCGAACAAAGAATCAGGTTTCACTGAGCCATTTTTGTTGGTTTTGATCTCCCTTCTCTGTCTCCCCAAAGCCTTACCCCCAACCCCTGTGAGCTGCTTCCACCCAACTCCACCCCCTTCCAGGGCACAGGAACTCACCATCTTCTCTCTCTTCTCAGCCCACCAGCCGCCAGCTCCCTCCCCACCCCGTCCTGCTCATGGTCCGCATTCCTTTCCTTACAGCCACAGGCACACATGCATGACAATAAAAGCTAGGTTCCAAGAATGACACCTAGGATTTGTTTCTCTGGCCTGGATTACCTCTTTTAATATAATAATTTCCAGATCTGCACATTTTTTCCCAAAAATGTTATAATCAAAAGGCAAAATAAGGAGGAAGCAGAGAAGGAGGAGGAAGGAGGGGCTAGTAAACCCACACACCTGTCAAACCACTGCCCATCTTTAACCTAATTCCTGAGGGAAGGCAGCTACATTTGTTTATATGTTGTTTGTAATCCCCACACCAGGGGCGTGGAGAGACCAGCAGATGCTTGGGGCTTAATAGTCAGCCAGCCTATGCTAATAGGTGAACTGCAGACCAGGCCAGTGACAGACTTTGTCTTAAAAGTCAGCCAAGGTAGAGCCTGAGGTTAGCCCCTG
This sequence comes from Mus musculus, assembly GCF_000001635.26. NCBI lineage: Eukaryota > Metazoa > Chordata > Mammalia > Rodentia > Muridae > Mus > Mus musculus. The sequence goes on from NC_000068.7 coordinate 171,986,738, forward strand.
GCATAGGTTTGTACAACACACACGCAGGCGCGTGCACACACACACACAAATATGGCCACACCCATTGGAAAATATCCCCTAGGCCAAATTAGCTGAACCTGCTGAAATCCTCAGTTAGGACTCAATCAAACTCCTCACCGGGATAGTCAATGCTGATGTGCCTCCTTCTGCTGATTGTGCACACAGCACAAGCGCATTGCCCCCTGTGGGGTCAGAGGCTGCCATGCCCTACATAAACAGGGACAATGCTAACAAAGGCAGGTCAGGCCCAGCCCATGCTCACCAATAACGGCTGATTTGTGAGAGGAAAACTAAAACAACTGCCTCCCAGAGACAGCCCTTGCAACCCACCAGATCCACAATTAGAGCTGAACTGTGCAATCTTTGCATTTAAAGGGAAATCAATGGCATTGATCGGATCAAATAAGAGCAGCCACATATGAACGCATGACACTTCTGAAGGCTGCAAAACGCTGTTTTAAGAATAAAATCAGTGTGGGTGTCTTGGAGCCATAGACAAGGGGAGGGGGTGCCCAGCAGGGAAGCTTGGGACTTCTGATTTCTGCCAGACAAAGGGTGCAATTGCTGTGGGTGAGCTCTTGGCTGGTGACCCAGGTTTGTCTAAGCCCTCAGCAGCCGACATTTGTCGGTGGATTTTATTTAACAGTAAGGACTTCAATGGTTTTCTTACCCTCTTTCCTGGGGTTCCACACAGCAGTCAATTAAATTAGCCCCAAACTCGAAAAGACACCAAAGTAATCAGTTTATGGGGATTTAGAGCACAGGGGCTCCAAGGCTGGTGGGGCCAGGCACTCCAGTCTGCAGTCACTGGGCTCTGGAATTACATCCTGCTTCCTCCAAAGGGAACTTGTGGCCAGCGGGGCCGGCAGGGCTGCATGTTATCTTCAGCTTTAGGGGTGTCCTTCTCAGCCAGCTCCATCCACACTTCAGCCTCAGGGGTGTGAGTCTCTGGGAAGCTATTGCTAAGGACTGTAGGGTTGTCCCAACTCCCCAACACCAATAGACATGATAAAGCGTGCTCCTGTATGGGAGTCACAATGAATCATGCAAACACATCGGCAGGAAAGCCAAGCTGAAAAGGTGACATGAAGAGTTGACTTCTCAATCGACCAAACAAACAAAAACCTTTTTTTTTTTAAAGTAGTTTTAAAAGTAGTGAGGCCTGGGGTGAGGCTCAGTGTGTAAAGTGCCTGTCCTTCATTCTGTGATTCCCAACCCTGCAGGAACCAGGCGTGGTGGTTGGTGCACAGCTATAGGCCCAGGACTTGGGAGTGGAGGCAGGAGGGTCCGAAGTTCAAGGTTATTCTTGGCTGCATAGTGACTTTGAGGCCATCTTGAAACACAAAAGACACTGTTTAAAAAAATAATGAGAGTAAGAAGCAATGCATGAAGCCTTCATATTTGGAAAAGTTGACCAGGCCAGGCATCAAAAAACTGCTTGGGAAATATTTATTGTCAAGCAATGATGCTCTCTTCAAACTTCGACTTCAGAGGAAGCCCTCAGGAAGCCTCCGAGGGGCGAGGTTTCCCACACAAGCCTCCGAGGTAGAGTTTCAGGGTTATCTAAGTTACGTGGAGGTGCGGGCTTTTATGTTGCTTCGATGGTAATGAAATAAGCCGAGACATTTCCATCCCTTTATTAGCGTTTCCATTAAATCTGATGCATGGCGATGAGCATGGCCTTGAAAGAAGAATTGAGGACGAGCTAGCTGCAGCCAATTTTCATATCTCTAAACGAAAGTGAAGTGGGATGAACACTGTAATGCAGAGAATAAATCCCAGGATCCCAGCGAATTTATCTCAAGAGCTGAATCGCAGAGCTACAAATAAATAGCTAAACTAAATAAGGGGGGGGGGGAGGCCATAAAAGCCAAGAGCCGTAGCTTTGGATTTGTGGTCGGAGTGTACAGGTGTGTGTGCACACCTGTGGAGGTCAGAGGTCAGCCTCCGGCGCCATTCCCAAGGACTGCCCTGTCTGTGCTGAGACAGATTCTTTCGCTGAACCTAGAGCACACAGTTTCAGCTAGGTTGGGGTGTCAGGTGAGCCCCAGGGATCTGCCTGTCCCCGCCTCTGGAGCCCCCGGAACCATAGCATACACCTTCACGCTCAGCATTTTACCTAAAGATCACACTCATATCCTCCTGCTGAACACAGCACTAACGGAGCCATCTCTCCAGCCACATAGTGTTGTTGTTGTTAACAAATAAATTCATTAACTGATTCAAATGATAGTTGGAAGCACCTACTGTGTGTCAGACGCCACTCTATGTGCTGCAGAGAACAAAACAGACAGAAAGCCTGTTGCCGTCTGGCTGACCTTCTGCGGGAAATGTAACAGGCAAGTAACAGGAGCAGATCAGTACTCAGATGAAGCCACAGAGCTGCAGGGGCTCGGGAAGCCCTTCTCTTCTGTGATGGTCCCCTTCTCTGCTACACGGACCCTGCAGAGGCTGGTCCTCAGCCTCACCCCATCACTAAAGCAGCAGGAAGGGTAGAGGACAGCTGGTACCAACCTCCTTCCCCACACCTTGTGCGGATGGCAGAGCTGGTACGGTCATTCCTGACTCCACAGAGGTTACACCTGTCAGGAAAGCCTGGGAAGGAGAGGAGGGGAGGTGGACAATAGGGTAGAAGCCGATTGTCTTTATTGATACCTCAGAGAGAGAAGAGAGAAAGAACAGCAAGTGAAAACAGGCATTCTGGTTTGTTTTCTGTTGCTTCAATAAATGTATCATGGCCGAACTTGGAAAGTGTCTGTTTGGCTTACAGGTTCCAGTTTATCATCCAGGGACCCCAAGGCAGGAACCTGGGTGCTGAATCAGAAGCAGAGGCCACGGGGGAGTGCCACTTACTGGTTTCATTTCCATGGCTTGTTGATTCTGCTTTGCTATACAGCCCAGGACCACCTACATAGGGATAGTACTGCCCAGTGTGGGCTGGGCTCTCCCACATCAATCACTAATCAATAACATGTCCCGCAGACACGCCCACAAGCCAATCTGGTAGGGTCAGTTCCTCATCTGGGGGTTCCTTCTTCCCAGGTGATTCTAGTTTGTGTCAAGTTGACAAGACCTAACATCAAAGAAGTATGCCTAGGGATATCACCATAGAACGTAATGGAGGATCGTGGCTAAGGAAAGTGTCTAAGGGTGGGATATTGAACCAGGCTCCTTAGCTTTTAATACAGTAAATTGCAGGCAGAAATTTGCCTTAACAATTCCTGCCTCCCTAACTATCAAGTTAAAATGTCAGTTCACCCTCTTCTAAGTGGCCTCTTGATGTTCTGCTCCTGTAGAGAATGACAGAGATGTGCTGTTAATTGTTGGGGCCTGTGTGATTGGACTGGTCACTTACCCGACCCAGGGTCCACGAGCAACTTCTGTTCCTCTGCTCAGGGGGAGCAGAGGAGTGTCAGGATGAAACAAGACCAGGTCACCATTTCATGCTTGCCAAAGCACAAGCTGTTTCTACAGTCTTAAAAAAAAAAAAAAAAATTAAGGAGTAGCACTCAGCCAGGTTCACAGAATTAAATTTATTTGACTTGTAAATGCTCCCTTGAAGTGATTGACAGCTATGGAAATGACCAGGCAAATGTTATGCAAATCTCAGTCAGGGATTCTCTTCCAAAAATGAAAGTTAAATAATGTGTACTGAATAGGATAAAGATATTTGATGACCAAAAAGAGCAAAACACAAAACACAACAAGACAGGGAAGATAATGGAGACCAGTATCTTTGTAGTGTTAAGGAATATAAAGTCAGGCTCCTCGTTGCCCCTGAGATCTGGGGTGTGCTATGGGTGGTATAGCACCCACTGTAAAGCAATGGTGTTAGATCCCAGAGACAGAGACTGAGGTCTGTTTGCTTACCACCAACTACTTAATCAACCAACGACTCCCACTTGTTTGGATTTCTTCTGGCTCCCAAGATTAGTGGATCTCAATGGAAACACCTGGATCTGTGACTCCGGGATGAGTTCTGTTAGGACCAACTAACCTGGCCTCCACTCTGGGCTTTAGACTGTGGATTTCTGTCCTGTACTCTTGAATGAGTCCCCTGAAGAGTGTGAAAAGTCCTCAAGATCAGAAAGAGTCATGGATCCTCAGTGTCCTGGTGACCATGCAAGCTGGGCAGAACAATTCTTCCCGGCCTGCCTTCCTTTCTTTCTTCCTTTCTTTCTTTCTTTCTTTCTTTCTTTCTTTCTTTCTTTTTTTGGTTTTTGGTTTTTGGTTTTTGACTTTTTCGAGACAGGGTTTCTCTGTGTAGCACTGGCTGTCCTGGAACTCACTCTAGACCAGGCTGGCCTTGAATTCAGAAATTCGCCTGCCTCTGCCTCCCAAGTGCTGGGATTAAAAGCGTGCGCCGCCACGCCCAGCAACTTCCGGCCTTTCTTGAGTGGCACCTGGAGGATTCCATTATAGCAGTGCAACACTGAGAAATGAAACATGCACTGGACCAGGAATGAGATCTGGATCCTAGTCAGGGAAACGAGGGTGAATGAAGTGAGTCCCAGACCACAGCATCGTCCTCATCTGCTGCTGGGAGGGTGGAACCAGCCAGTGTCCATCCACAGGGGGGTGGAGAGACACATGTGGTTCACAGACAGCAGTGTCCATCCACAGAGGGATGGATATAGACACACGTGGTTCATAATGTGACTTTTGCAACGAGATGGATAAAACAAGAAGCCACTGTGAAGTGAAAAGCCCTAAGGCCAGATAGCCCAATGCTGCCCAGTGGCATGTAGATTTAAATTTGTGTGTGTGTGTGTCTCAAGGGGTGGGGTGTAAAAGTAGAAAAGAAACAGAGACTAGGGGAACACATTTGACATGAAATCAGGAGAGACTCTTTGAGGAAAGGAAGGGGATTGTTAGCAGGAAGGGACAGGAACAGGAGATGACAGTGGGGTTGAAGCACAAAACCCATGTGTGCAAATTCCCCAGTGAGCTGCTTACTCTGGGGGATGATTGTTTTCTTCTGTGGGTTTTCTTCTGGTTGCCACAGATGGGTACATGCAAACACACCACACACACACACATTTACGTACACATGCAAGTACATACATGCATACAAACATATGCATGCATACAAACACAGATAAACACACATGCATGCAAGCACACATATATACATACACACATACACACTCATGCATGCATACACATGCAAACACACATACACTCCTGTATGATGATTTTTTTAAAATTTAAATTAAAAAAGAAAAAAAGTAAAGGTGTATAGAAATGCCCTCTAAGCAGGGAGGTCTGAGCAAAGGTAACATCACTGGGAGTCTGGGACTGTGGTTTCCAACTGTAACACACAACACAAGAAGCCGAGGCAGGAAGATTACCAGTTAGAGGCCTGCTCAGGCTATATAAAGAGGAAGTGTCAACACAGCCTGGGTTACAGGGTGAGATTCTTTCTCAAAAGAAAATAAAATTAAGATGCTTGTTTCCATCATTTAGCTTTGACTAAATGTTATTTTACATTAGCTATTATTATTATTATTAATCATTTTAAAAGTGTTGCAGCTTGCCCAGCACCTGCTGTTGAAATTCAGACATCATCACCTGACCTTCAATGACCCCATCCTCCTCTTCAGTCACTGTCTTCCTCTTTCCAACATCCTTGGCCTGCTGGAGACCCTGGACACTTCTAAGGGGCACAGGCATTCACCCTTCCACGCCCTTGCTCTAACTGCCTCTTTTCCATAGAACAAACGGCAAAGCCAGCCCTGTATATTGAAGTCAGCCTGAGCCATGCATGCTGTCTTAACTTTGACTCCACCAAGAAGAATTCATGTTAAGACGACAATGCCAACAAAAACAAATCAACAAAACTGAACAAACTTCCATCGATATCCATGGTGTAGGAAGGCACCAGCTGTGACCAGCAATCGGCTCTCCTATAATCAAATGTGCATATTGATAAATAGCCTCTATCATCCTAAGTGGACTACTTTCATTGCTAAATGCTATTCCTTCCTATATGTGAACTGCATTTTCTTCATACTTTCATCCATTTGTGAATACCTGGGTTGACCTCTTGTGTTAGATATTGTGAGTAGTGTTGAAATAGACATAGAAGTGCAGGGGTTTCTTGGACACAGCGGTTTGATTAACTTTGCATATGCATCCTTTAATGGCACAGCTGTACCTGGTGGCCATTCCAGTGTTGGATTGGGGAAAACCTTGGTGCTATTCGCTGTTTTCTCCAGTGGCATATAGGGGTGCTTTCTTTGAGCCTTCCTATAACGACCAGGCTGGCTGCTGCCGTGTCGCTGCAGTTTTGATTCATGTTTCTACAAGACCCGCGGTGCTGACATTGCTCACATACTAGTGTATGCCTTTTTTAAAAGAGGGTGTTCTCATAGCACTTGTATCACATCACAGTAACAGATCAGGCACAGTGTTTATAGCAATGAACCACACACACATGACTCATTCTCAAGAGGGCACAAAACCGTCTTTACAGTAGTCTGTGCTTTTACAAAGAGTATAAGCACTGTGTATAATTTTATCTGGGGGATTATTTCTAAAACTCCATTGAAAATGGCCTGAATCCTATCCTGAGGTCGCCTTAATCACATGGAATAGTGTGTCAAGCACACACAGAGATCTTGTAGATGCTGTGCATCCTGAACTACACAGGGGAGGTCTCGCGGATGCTTTGTGGTCCTGTTGCTTGCTTCCCAGCACTGGGAGATTGGTACAGGCACTGATGTTGAGGACCATTCACTCAGAATCCTCTGCACCAGAGAACACAGGTTCCTACAAACAGAATCCTTCTTGGTGCTGAGGGCAAACCTCTCCTCTTGCAGGTCTCGCTTTTTCTGCACCTCTGTGTGCCGTCCCCTGCCCTTGAAGCTGCCAGATCTAGAATTTGGCTGACAGCTCAGCTCCTGTGCTGGTTATAATGGCTTCTCACTTGCTCTTCTTAAAGTATGTAATATTGGCTTGTCACATGTGCCACCAGTCACAAAGCTTTGTGTGTGTGTGGGGGGGGTGTGAACACTCAAACCTCATTATATTCAAAGCATTCATTTTTAATCTGCTGCAAATTCAAGGACTGAGATGGAAATCCTGGGTTGGGCACTGAAAATCTTTTTTAAATAGTTATTTGGTTGTGTGTGTGTGTGTCTCCCCCTCTATCACTCTCTCCTTATTTGAGGCAGAGCCTCTCCCTGAAGGTGGCCCACAGTTTCTTAGCTTTTTTCTTCAACAGGAGCCAGTAGTCTCCTTGTCTCTCCTCCCCCTGAAAGCTTGGCTTCCAGGCATTTGTCAAATGTCCTCCTGTTACATGGGCAAATGGGACCCATACTCTGGTCCGTAAGTCTGTGAAACAAATGCTCTTAACCACTGGGCCATCCCTCAGTCCCTGACATGCTCTGTGCCAAGCTTTCTAGAGTCCTAGAAATACCACGGCCCTTCCATGAATGTCCATACACTTGTCTGTCTTCTTTGCCATTTTCAAGTTAACTCCCAACAGACTGTAAGCTTTATTTATTCCTTCAAGAACTACTTATTGATCTCTGATCCTGCACCAGCCTCTGTGGTAGACTGGGGATCTATAAGTGAGTCAGACAGGCCCACGCCCTTCCCTTGATGGAGCCGAGAGTCTCGATGGCAAAGACAAATACAACAAAGGGGGTTCTATAAATCATCGCATAATTAAATTTGTGATCTATTCTGCTCTAGTGAGCACCCGCTGATTCACATCTCCAGCTCCTGTGAGCTCTGCTCCTCCTCCCTGTGAGCTCTGCTCCTCCTCCCTGTGAGCTCTGCTCCTCCTCCCTGTGAGCTCTGCCCCTCCTCCCTATGAGCTCTGCCCCTCCTCCCTGTGAGCTCTGCCCCTCCTCCCTGTGAGCTCTGCCCCTCCTCCCTGTGAGCTCTGCTCCTCCTCCCTGTGAGCTCTGCTCCTCCTCCCTGTGAGCTCTGCCCCTCCTCCCTGTGAGCTCTGCTCCTCCTCCCTGTGAGCTCTGCTCCTCCTCCCTGTGAGCTCTGCCCCTCCTCCCTGTGAGCTCGGCTCCTCCTCCCTGTGAGCTCTGCTCCTCCCTCCTCCCTGTGAGCTCTGCCCCTCCTCCCTGAGAGCTCTGCCCCTCCTCCCTGTGAGCTCTGCCCCTCCTCCCTGTGAGCACTGCTCCTTCTCCTCCCTGTGAGCTCTGCCCCTCCTCCCTGAGAGCTCTGCCCCTCCTCCCTGTGAGCTCTGCCCCTCCTCCCTGAGAGCTCTGCTCCTCTGCGTCTGTGACTTAGGAGTCAGCCCTACCCTATAGATGACAAGTGTTCCAAGCACTGTCCAAGGCCTCTAGGGGGAGCTTCTGAGATGAGCACGTGACAAGTATCAGCCAATGAGACTAGGCCGGGGATGGTTACTGCTGAACAGCTCTCTTAAACCAGGCCAGGGCCAGCGAGATGGCTCAGTATAAAAAGGAGCTTGCCACCAAGCCTGACAGCCCGAGTTTGTGTTTCCATCCTGCACTATCCGCCCTCACTGTCCCCTTCTGTCTTCCTGCAGTGACTTCCTCTGCTGAGAACACTGGGTTCTAATACCCCATGAGTTATAGACTTAAGTAGTTCGTGCTTTTATAATGTATGCCATGTGTGTAATACACAGTACCTTCTTTTACTCTCTTAATGCCATTCTGCTGTAGGAAGTCTGCCTTTCCTCATTTGGGATGTGAGGGCACAGAGCCAAAGAAGGATTTGATGATGTGCCTAAGGTTGTCAGCAGTCAGGCCTTGGACCCTGGCAGTTTGGGTCTCCAGCATGTACGTGGTAGTTAGGGTCTCCACATTTGGAGAGGATGCACCTGTCCATACCAAACCAGGTGGGATCCATCACCATGGCAATGCCATACTCAATCTCTTGTCTTTCAATCTCCTCCCTCACATAGGAGACAAAGGAATGGAATTACACAGGATCACGTAAAATGCTGGCTCTCCCCACAGACGGCCCTGTATATGAACACCATCCATCAGACATGCCATCACAGAAGAAGTTTATCAACCACTGACCCAGGGGCTGCAGCCAGTGCTTCTCCATTCTGAACTCAAGAGTCTCCGTGGCTCAGCCATGACCCGCAACTCCCAGTTCCCAGTTCAATGCTTGCAATACCTGTCTTGTGGCATCTGAACTCCAGCTGAGTCCAGCTTCCTGCACCACCCCCCACACACATACACACACACAACACCTGTGCTCAGACTGGCTTCTTTTGCTTCCTCTCTTCATCACCAGTTCAAATATTGCACAAATCCAGAAGCCACTTGTGTGCTCAAGCCTTGCCACAAGCATTCAAGTTGAAAGTGAACCCCCTCCCTCCAAACCCCCACCTCCACTCTCCACTGTGTGCCTGGGTTAGCAAGACACCAGTGAAGACGGCAACAGCAGTGAGAAGAACGGCATAAGCTCAGCTCACATCTCCTGCGTGAGCGTGGGACACCAAGGCAGAGTGCTGGCATCCTGTAGCGTTTTCTGTGTTGCTCTGTTTGAGGATGTCTCTGGGCATCTGTAATGTGATCCTCTCCCAATGCAGGGGCACACACGAAGCTGTCAGACAAAGGGAATGATACTTGAAAAGGAGAGAAAATACAAACATTTCCCTGAAGTTCCATCCTTAGAACGTAAACTCCTTTCATTGTACAGGAATCATCTTCTTCAGGTCCAGCCTGAGCTGACCCTTCCGGCAAGGGAAAGGAAGCCGGTGTGCAGGCTTAGGGAGTTGGGCTGACCCTCTCTTCTGTCTTATCACTTTGAGGGCAAGCACAGAATTCCAGTGGCGAGCGAACGCACACCCCTATTTTTCACTCTGACAGTGCTATTTGTGGGAAGTGAACCTCAACATCTCCGGGGAACTCTATGGTCTGTGGTCCTGAACCAGGGCGCAAGCGTCCTTTCCAGACACAAAACTGATATTAAATAGATAGTAATAGCAGGAGCTGTCCACTCGTGAGTTGAACACATTCTATGAACCTTTCTAATGCCTTTTGGAATTGGCTTCCCAGCTATTGAAGCACCATGGGCTCCAGAAGTATTATTTACAACCAAGAAATTACATACAGAGCAGTTCTCAGGCAAAGCCAAGGAGGTGGCTGTTCAATGTCTTCTGTATAGCTCCCCAGAAGACAATAATACAAACAAAAACGGGGTTTATCGAGAGGATAGTGTTGCTTGTCGCCGCAAGGATGGCCAGTGACCTCACCTACAAACGTTCATTTACTCTCACAGTAAACCCCACTTGCTAGATACTATGGTCACAGAGTATGTGTGGGCAAGGACATCCCCAACAGGTAAGGAATGTGGGGGTGGGGGTGGGGGTAGGAGAGAGAGAGAGAGAGAGAGAGAGAGAGAGAGAGAAGAGGGTTCCTGTAGCCTGCTTTCCCTGCCCCGTGGCCCCTCCAGGCTGGGTCTATGACCTTGGCCTCTGTATTGCTGTGACTGATAGGATGGATGAAGGGATGGGTGAACTGTATATTCTGCCCCTCAGGAAAATGTCATGCGTTGAACCTGACCTTGCTTTTTAATTAATTATTAAAGTAATGTATTCAAGCAACAACGTCGAAAGTGCATGTGCAGCAAGAAATGAAATCACCGTTAGATACACAATTGTAGTTAAAATATCTTTGAAATAATCTTTATACTCTATGGAGGGGGGAAGTGCTTGAATGCATGGAAGCAGAATAGGATTGGCTGGACCGTGGGAGGGGAGGGGATTATGGGCTGTGCAGGAAGCAGGCCTGGCTGAGGGCCCATGCTGCTGCAGCTGGCTCCTGTCATGCACAGGGACTGACAAATCAAGAACCAACTGGGGAACAGGACCTTAGCAGCAGAACCTCCCCCTTCACTGTTATTTTTATGGATGCTTAATATTTTTTTATATAACCCATCCCTCAAAAACAAAAGGATGGAACAAATAAAATCTTCATTCTTCTTTCCTGACCCCAGATTGCTCTCCCCCCCCAAAAAAAAAAAAAAACCACACACACAGGAAGGCAACCTGTATGAGATTTCTAGCACACTGACCCAGAAAATGTCCATTTGTTTACAAATGGATCTGTCTAAATTCCTTCATCTAACAAGTGCAGCCAGGAGCCTTCCCAGTCCCTTCATCATGTGGGACACTCTGCCTCCCATCCTGGCCTTCTTACTCTCGTGCTGCCTGGTTTATTCCCCACGTAAGGCTGGACATTCATTTACATGAAGCCAAATCCACACAATGCAAAATTAGTGACGTGAAAGCAGCTAACACGGCGTCAGTGAGCAGGTTCTCAATTTCTGTGAAGCCCTCACCTCTGCACAGATCCAACACGCTTCTCCGGAGGAAGTCAGCGGCCCAGGAAATACCAATCGCTTTGTTGATTCCCTTCTTCCCCGGTCCCTGGCAGTGACCCATGCTCTGCCCAGGTAGATTTTCCTCTTCTGGCTGTTTTCCATCAATCGAGTCATGTGACATGTGGCCCTTGTGTACAAGTTTGCAGGTCAGTCCACATCAGCACACTGTATCCGTCACATTGAATGGATAGACCGTATTTCCTTTTCCCACTCATCAACTGATTGACAAATGGGAATGTTCCCACCCATTTAGCTCAAATTGCATTGCTATGAGAATTTACGTAAATGCTTGCAGTTACTGGTATATGTATAGCCGTAAATTTCTGAGTTACATGACAGTGCTGTGCCTGGCTTTGGGGGAATACCCAAACTCTACTGCAGTGGCTGAGCTACTTGCATTCTCAACAGCACCATGGAAAAGCACAAGTCCTTCCAGCCCACATCGCCAGCTACCCCGTCACCAGGTTCTGCTTGCTATTTGTTTTTAGAGCATTCTTACTTGCCTCTGCCTACTATGGACTGAAGGAGACTGAAGAAGACAGGACTGGAATGCGTCCACGACTGTATCTTCATTCACGAACACAACGCCTTTCACACACAGAGAGCCTACATATATTTTCGCCAAGAGCAAGAGTCAGGTAACAAGAGCAAATTGTCAAGTAACCACAAACGACCTGCATACTCCTTCTAGAAGCTGCAGGATGACTTCATGCCATACATTTACTCCCAATCTGACCGCCTCTGAGCCCCAAACCCACCAGTCACTCCCACTTTCCTCTGAATGCGCTGGATCTTTCTAGTGGGCAGCCTAGTGCTACAACAGTCTACTACTCCTTTCTGATCTGCTCCTTGTCCCTGCTTGCTCCTCCCCTGCAAACACTGTTCTCCAGCCTACTCCACCCCTACCTCAGGACCTTTCACTCCCCTTAGCACTTCCTTCTCAGAAAGTTCTTCTACCAAATATCCAGGGGGCTCCCTCCCTTCCAGGCCTTCGAGATTTAGTTTATATGTTCTACTACATTAACCAAAGTCTCTCTCGCATACATACACACACACAGGCAGGCAGGCAGGCAGGCAGGCAGGCAGACAGACAGAAAGGGAGGGAGGAAAAAGGATAGAAGGAAGGAGGGAGGAAAGGATGGAAAAGAAGGGGAAAGGATGGAGGGGAAGAGGGGAAGGATGGAGGGGGGAGGGGGGAGGAGGGATTGAAGTAGGTAGAAAGGGAGGAAGGGGGAGGGAGGGAAGGGGGAGCATGCAGCCTGCTTTTGCTTGACCCCTCCCTCTGGTTCCCATGGAATGCAGTCTCAGTGTATCAGTTTTGTTCCTATATTCCCACATGCCCAGCAGCTTCCTGACATGAGGTGTTTATGGTACTTCTGCACCCTGGTCCTGCAGGGAGCAAGTCGTCAGTACACACAGGTGGATGAAGAAGCAGTGTACCAAGGACTCCCTTCCCACAGTGCTCCAGTGCTTTGCTCTGCTGTGTGGGAAGCAGCTGTGGGCAGGTCTCCTCGCCCCTTTCTTAGCACATCAGATTGATGGACACTGGCTTCCTGAATTCGAAGCTGGGCTGTTTGTTGCCCCCCAGGAAGCCCAGGAAGGGCTCACCCTCCTGCTCTCTCTGCAGGGGTCGAAATTAGCTCAGACCTCCTCTGCTTTGTCCTGCCTGGGCCAGCGTGGCTTAGCGTGATCAGTAAGGAAGGTTTCTGGCATTCTACCCCATGGGCAGGATACACTCCTAACAAACAGCAGGTCCCTGTTTGCACTGGGGACTAGGCTGAGGGCCTGGGGGAGGGGGGGCACCTAGAGAGGAGACTTGAGCTCTGCATTTCCTATCATCGGGGCTTCCAGGGAATGAAGAAACAAAACCTATAGCCTTCTCTGATAGGGTCAGCCATAACGGACTGCCCCACTGTGAAGCACTGAATTCAGTCAAAATTTTAATTTTTAAAAACAAATAGAACAAGAAAGGATTGAACTATCACTGGCAGACGTGAGGATCTGAAATGGGGACTTGCTCAGAAGTGATTTTCGTTTTCTCTCTGACCCAATAATGGCTTTTCCAAACTCTGTCTTAGATGCTGCCCTTGTTACTGTTATGCTGCCGTGATTTAAAAAAAAAAAAAAGTGCACTGACCCAAAGCAACTTGGGAGAGGAGAGGGTTAATTTAAACCTCCACCTCACAGTGCACACTGAGAAAGGTCAAGGCAGGAGCATAGCAGGACCTTGGAGCAGAAGTCTTTGAGGACTGTTACTTCTTGACTAGCCCTCTGGCTCACTCCCAGGCGTCTCCTGCTCAGCTGTTTTTCTCAAACAGCCTGACCCACCTGCCTAGGAACGGTGCTGCCCATGGACTGGGGGGGGGGGGGGGCCTCCTATGCTAGCTCCTGTGTTAGTTGGTAACCCAGACAACTCCACACACACATAGTCACAGGAGGGTTAGCTAACAATATCACTCCAAAATGTCAAAACATGGGGCATCTCTGATCTAATGAAACATCCTCTTGTGAGAAAATGGGAAGTGGCCCCCTCAGGCTCCTGTATTTGAATTCTTGGTGCCCAGTTAGTGGTGCCATCTGGGGAACTTATGGAGCCTTTAGACGGTGCATCCCTGGGAGGCGCTCTGAGGGTTTAGAGCTGCACTCCTTTCCTGAGGTGCTCCGCATTTTCTCACAGCAACAGAAAAGCAAACGATTACATCTTTACAGATTCAAGCATCAAACCCAAGTCCAGGGTTCTCTGCTCCTCTGTACTTAGAACTCAGTGAGTCAGGCATGTTGTTGGGTACATGTAGAGCCCCAGTGCAAAGGCAGAGCTCCCCAAAACCCACAGAGGCTGACTGAGGTCTCTGGTTATTGGGACAAGTGATGGGATTATATGATGGTTTTGTTCAATTGCATCATTACTGAGTATATTCACGCCCCACCAACTTCTGTCCACTCGCTGTTCCTAGTCTTCCCATAGGGCTCCCTTCTGATCTTGTACTACATGTCTGTGTGTACATATGTATGTGTGTGTGTGCATTTGGGTGCACATGTCTTTATACATGAGTATGTAATTGTGTGTGCATGTTTTCCTCTTTGGGATAACTGCCAGATTGTCCCATTTTCCTGTAATTGAGAGAATCTCACTCTTCTTTACTGCTGCCTGGACTACATTGTGCAGACATGACACACTGCCATTGTGAGGACACACTAACATTGTGAGGACACATGCTACGCTCTCCGGTCGAGTCAGCTGGACAAGCCGAAAGGCTTAAAAGTCACTCATGAGGCAAAAGAGTTTCAAGGAAGCTCTCCTCCTGGAGTCTAGCATTCCCTACCCATACATTAATTTTCCATTCCCGAGTTAGTCTAGTGTATGGATCCACGTGCTCTCTTTCAGTATTTTCCTATTATAAGTGCTTTTTAAAATTGAATTCTGACATGGCTAAAGCCTTCCACCAGTGTTCCAACAGTCCTAGAAATGTCCTTGAGCAAGATCATGGGCTTGGAATTCAATAAGATTGTAAAAGCTAAGTCACTCCCTTACACAGGAATTTACCATCACTAAGGAAGAAGGAAGTTTCAGACCAAAGGAGAAACCAGAATAGATACTTAGAACTGTAGCAGAGTTACACCCATACACACGTATTTACAATGACCTAAGGGGAAGGTGGACTATACAAGAAACTAAAATAGGAACTATGGCAAGGGCTCGAAGCCCTTGATCCTGGCTTCTAAGATTAGTGAATCTTAGGTGGAGCACTTGTTGATCCCAGCTGTTATCAATGTATTCTATCCCAGGTGGTTCCCGTTAGACCTTTTGTGTTCGCATTCCTCTGTTTTATGTAAGATTCCGGTTACCTCAATTGTACCTTGTGAATATGTCACCCAACTTCCTTATTGTCCTCTGCATAAAAAGTCTGATGCTCAATTTGAAAATTACACTCAGATTCCACACGATTTCTCCTGTGTGCGTCTGTTTGTCATTCATCCATGCTTTGCCCACCCGTGTCGAGAGACCCGTTCCATGCAGACACAGGGACCCAGAGGGTCTGCGGCAGACACATCTGCTAATGGGCACCTAGGCTGATTCCATGCCTTGGCTTCCATGGACAGTGCTGCAGTAAACCTGTGTGCAGGAATTTATGTGCTGTACCAACTTAGATCCCTTTGAGTCTCTCTCAGGCGTGGTGGAGCTCGGTCAGGTGATGCTTTTCGCTCTGTGAGGAACCTTTGGGCTAATTTACAAAGTGGCTGCATCGGTAAATACTCTCCCCCCCCCCCATCCATTCTTGACCCCCTGCTCAAGACCAACATTTCTCAGAGTCTTCTGGCCTCTTCCAGATGGATACCGTCTAGCTCCAAGGCAGGCCTTTGGTCTCCATCTCCTCTCTCTTGCTCCCCTCTCTCCCATTCCAGGAGTGGGCCTGTGTACCAGGGGCTTTCCACGGGGATCTCTGGCCTGGCCTGGTGCGAGAGTTCTGGCGAAGGAAAGAGAGTGCAGGCAGGGAGGGGAGGTGGCTTCCACCACTTTCCCAGTTTCTGCTGCTTCAGTTGGCTTCACCTCCATCTCTACCGCGCCTTCCAGGTTAGTCAGCTACAACTCAGGCTAGGCCAACTAAAGACCCACTAGCCAGTGAGGAGTGTGGCAGAGCTACCGGCTGCATATAGGGAGAGCAGACCTCTTCCCAAGTGTTACAGCTCTTTGGACAGAAGGCTCAGACAGCGGAGTAGTTCTCACACACCTCTAATCCTTCCGGATAGGATTCTTATATACAGTTTTGGGGTGGGTAAGGGTCTGACAACAGGTGGTTCTCATTGGTTTGATCTGAGAGCTTTGGGGAAACCTTATTTGCATGTGGAAGGACTTGGTGACTGATGGCCACATACCTCTCTACGGGGGACTGTGGGAGCCTCTAGCTACATGACAGGAGCCAGGGACTCAGGAGGCATGGCCGAACACCTGCTGTCCCATGCAGGTGGAAGTCACCACCCATTGGGTCATCAGGGTTCTAGACCTTTGCTCAACCAGGGACCAGGCTGTCTGTGACTGCCCACCACCCCACATCCAGGGACTTCAAAACACTTCAGAACTTGTACACAACAGTAACAGATAAGTGGGAGAGGAAAGACCACACCTGTCTTCACAACTGTTCCCACGCCCAAAACAGAATGCATGTCAGCTTACTGTGTGAGCACGCATGTGTGTGTGAGCTGGATTATTTGTGCATGTTGGATAAACGTCTATTTATATTGCTCATTTAAAATTATGGATGCAGATTGTTTAAATACTCTATGAAAAGAGGTCCTAAGTGGCTCCTGAGTGAGGGAGAGTCACTTTTCTTGGTGGGAGTAGCCACTGGGAGGTTGCCCATGCCCCAGTGGATGACCCCACACACATGTATATGAGCATCACTAATTAGACTTAGTGGTTTATAAAAAACAAAACAAAACCATGAAACTAAGAGAGGGAGAGGAATGTGGGGAGGAGTAGGGGGAGATAGGGAACGACCAGCATACATTGTACAGAAGTACGAAGTTTTCAAAAAATTAAGTCAAAAAAAGAAGATTGGTTCCTGTCAGAGTCCGCAAAGTGGTGGTTAGAGTTGGTTAGAAGCCCTGCTTTATCACTTGACCAGTGGGGGTGAATTTAACCAATTTTGTCTGTGCCCCACCCACCTCCGTGAGCCTTGCACTGTTTCTGAGAGAGGAGGTGAGAACGGTGACAACGGTGTCTTACAAACCAGAGCCGTGTGCAAATCTAGAAGAGAAATCCCCCAATCAATCAAGGAGAGGCCCAAAAGAATCCGGCTGAGGAGAAGGAACAACGACCCACCGACCGCTTTGGAATATTTGATGGGAGTCAGAAGATGGTGTCAGAGTCCTGCTGTGTCACAGGAGCTCCTGGGTCCGGCTGGGCCTGGGGCTTAGTGAATTTTTTGGCTCTTTAGCCAACTTCAGTTTTTAATGAAAACAATCTCAAGTAAGTTCGCATCGTCTGCACCTGAAGGAACCCTAGCTAATGAAGGCAGTTACCTTGGTTTTTTAAAGGAAGAATGCAAAACAAAGACAGTCAAAAGCGTGAACCTTAATTACAGAAAAAGAGCTACTAGGGCTTTTGGGCAGCAGCTGTGTGGCCGGCATGAAGCCAGGCTGCGGCACACACGGGCCTTGTGCAGTGAGTCGCACTTAGCATAAACACCCCTGCCTATCCAGTCGCCTCTCAGAATTCTTTTTTTTTTAAAGTAAGATAAATAAAACACCCAAATTTTCAACACCCAACTCCTTCTCTTGGTCTCTTAAAATGAATTCTGTGTCTCAGTTACCATTCTTTGTGTCAGAGAGAAGAAAAACAGACACGCAGGAGAACGTCCCCATAAATCAATCTTTATTCCATTTCAAAGCCAGCGAGCTTTTCCAAGCATTCCAAAGGTCTCCTTTCTTGAGTGAAATACTACATTTATTTAATAAAGCAGCCAGGATTTACTATCTGGGCACGGGTAAGCACTTTTCATTTTCCACAAGATAGATGACGGCTGCTGAAGGCTTTCTCCCTCTTTTCTGCTTTATTTATATATATATATTTTTGTCTTCCCGGCTCTCTTTTCGCTATGACTGCACAACCTTCCCATCACAATTGAATTACTGAGCAGAGCTGAAGGGAGACTGTCCCTAAGGGGGTGCTGCACAGGATACAGGCTCTGCTTCCTTTTAAAGCACTAGAAATGAATGTCACCAGCCGTGCCTTTAAATGATGCTGGCGTACCACTCTGGTGGAGCTGTACCACTGTCCTTCCTAATGTGTCCTGTGACATGCACGCACATCCAACTCATGTGTGTGCATTCCAGTGCATGCGCATGTGGATATGAGCGTGCACACTCACAGAGCTCAGAAGACGGCATTGGGCACCCTGTTCCTCCACCCTTTGCCTTATTCCTTTGAGACAAGGTATCTCACTGAACCTGGAGTTGGCCTAGTGGTTAGTCAACAAGCCAGAGTGATACTCCCAGCTCCCATCTGTCATAGTGCTGTGGCTACCGGTACCTATACTTAGCTTGATAGAGTCCTCTCTCTCCCTCTTCCATGTGGGACCTGTGACTTGAACTCAGGTCTTCAAGGGTTTGGGAGTAGGCACCTTGCTGTGCTGTGGTACTGCCCTAGAAAATTTGAGCTCAGGTGCTTCTGGTTGTGTAGCAGGCACCCTGACCCATTGAACCTTTCAAGCCCAGCCTTCCAACTATGATATTAAGTGGAGACATACTGCTTTGGGGGAGCTAAACCATAACCCTACACACACACACACACACACACACATACACACACACACACACAGACACACACACATATACACACACAGACACACACATATAC
Source organism: Mus musculus (assembly GCF_000001635.26). Classification (NCBI taxonomy): domain Eukaryota; kingdom Metazoa; phylum Chordata; class Mammalia; order Rodentia; family Muridae; genus Mus; species Mus musculus. The sequence continues at coordinate 172,005,444 of NC_000068.7, forward strand.
ACACACAGACACACATATACAGACACAGACACACATATACACAGACACACACACATATACAGACATATACACACACAGACACACATATACACAGACACACACATATACACACAAACACACACACATATACACACAGACACACATATGCACACATACACACACATATACATACAGACACACATAGACACACACATCTACACATGGACACACATACACACATATACACATATACACACAGACACACACAGATAGACAATGCACACAAACAGACAACGCACACACATACACACAGACACACACAGACACATACATATACACACATACACACACATCTACACACAGACACACACATCTACACATACACACATACACACACAGACACACACAGATGGACAATGCACACATACACACACATATGCACACAGACACACACCTCTTCCAGTTTAACTTGCAGGAGAGCAGAGGTGGATAACAAAGAGGTGAGAGATTTGACAAGCTGAGTTTCCACAGGGAGAGGAAGACAAAATCCTAAGCCAGATCTGGGTCCCTTGGCTTAAATCGAGGCAAGGAGCTAGTGGTACTTTAAATAGAGTGACTGCTGCAGACAGACGAGAGAAAGCAGCTGGAGGAGAAGACGAGCGTTTGTTTTCATTAGCTGCCAGCAGGACAGAAGGTGAGGGTTTCTCTCGACATCTTCACCCATAAGTTGGGCGGCAAGCCAGTTTGCTCTTTGGCAGAAAAACTCCAATTAAAAATGTATGACTTCCATCTTCCAGAGGAGGAGGGGCCAAAAGTCAGCGCTGGGCTGTGCAAACACTGGAGGCTGCAGAAGCAAACAGAGGGACTCTCCTTACCTCACTTGCCACCTGCTGTCTGGGACACAGTGCTGCTAATGATGGGCAGAGAGGGAGGAGATGTAAGCAGCCCTTACAGGTGACCCAGCCATGAACCCTGCACTAGAATTCCAATGCTGCATCTGGTACCAGCACATCAACCAAATGGTTCCCCTAGCTGCTAACATGCATGCTCTTATGTACACAAACAAAAACATGCACTTTCAAATGTATGCGTGCAAGTGTACACACACATGTGCATCCACTTGCACAGCTCCTTAATAGCATTTCTGCCAATTCTTGTCCTGGACCCTGGATTATCAATGTCTGGAGAGACTTCCTTTATCTCCTCGGATCTCTCCTGCCTTCCTGCACTCTGTCCTTGTTCATCTCTACTCTGAGCTCCTCTCATGGATGATAAGCAAAGGCTAGTTTCTTTAATGAAAGGATAGATAACCACAATGACAATGCCCATTTCCCACTATCTCCTTCCAGGTGAATGTCAACCACCTACAATCTTCCCTCCACATCCTGTTTCTTAGCTCCACTGGAAGATTCCATTCCCACTTCCGCAATGGAAGCCAGTGGTCCGTGCCAGAGTTTTCTGGTGGCTTTGTCAAGTGGAGCCTTATAGGGCAAAGTGAATCTTCTGGGGGTGGGAGGTTGTCCTTCCCTCAAGCTCAGACAGTCTGCTTGAAGAGGTCAGCTCAGGAACTTTGGAAAATTCCACTGGACCTCTCCCATCCTGGAATTGAAAGGTTATAAAGAACCGGCGCGGGTCGCCATCTTGGTCCGGGACCCGCCGAACTTAGGAAATTAGTCTGAACAGGTGAGAGGGTGCGCCAGAGAACCTGACAGCTTCTGGAACAGGCAGAAGCACAGAGGCGCTGAGGCAGCACCCTGTGTGGGCCGGGGACAGCCGGCCACCTTCCGGACCGGAGGACAGGTGCCCGCCCGGCTGGGGAGGCGGCCTAAGCCACAGCAGCAGCGGTCGCCATCTTGGTCCGGGACCCGCCGAACTTAGGAAATTAGTCTGAACAGGTGAGAGGGTGCGCCAGAGAACCTGACAGCTTCTGGAACAGGCAGAACCACAGAGGCACTGAGGCAGCACCCTTTGTGGGCCGGGGACAGCCAGCCACCGTCTGGACCGGAGGACAGGTGCCCGCCCGGCTGGGGAGGCGGCCTAAGCCACAGCAGCAGCGGTCGCCATCTTGGTCCGGGACCCGCCGAACTTAGGAAATTAGTCTGAACAGGTGAGAGGGTGCGCCAGAGAACCTGACAGCCTCTGGAACAGGCAGAAGCACAGAGGGGCTGAGGCAGCACCCTGTGTGGGCCGGGGTCAGCCGGCCACCTTCTGGACCGGAGGACAGGTGCCCGCCCGGCTGGGGAGGCGGCCTAAGCCACAGCAGCAGCGGTCGCCATCTTGGTCCAGGACCCGCCGAACATAGGAAATTAGTCTGAACAGGTGAGAGGGTGCGCCAGAGAACCTGACAGCTTCTGGAACAGGCGGAAGCACAGAGGCGCTGAGGCAGCACCCTGTGTGGGCCGGGGACAGCCGGCCACCTTCCGGACCAGAGGACAGGTGCCCGCCCGGCTGGGGAGGCGACCTAAGCCACAGCAGCAGCGGTCGCCATCTTGGTCCGGGACCCGCCGAACTTAGGAAATTAGTCTGAACAGGTGAGAGGGTGCGCCAGAGAACCTGACAGCTTCTGGAACAGGCAGAAGCACAGAGGCGCTGAGGCAGCACCCTTTGTGGGCCGGGGACAGCCAGCCACCGTCCGGACCGGAGGACAGGTGCCCGCCCGGCTAGGGAGGCGGCCTAAGCCACAGCAGCAGCGGTCGCCATCTTGGTCCGAGACCCGCCGAACTTAGGAAATTAGTCTGAACAGGTGAGAGGGTGCGCCAGAGAACCTGACAGCTTCTGGAACAGGCAGAAGCACAGAGGCGCTGAGGCAGCACCCTGTGTGGGCCGGGGACAGCCGGCCACCTTCCGGACCGGAGGACAGGTGCCCACCCGGCTGGGGAGGCGGCCTAAGCCACAGCAGCAGCGGTCGCCATCTTGGTCCCGGGACTCCAAGGAACTTAGGAATTTAGTCTGCTTAGGTGAGAGTCTGTACCACCTGGGAACTGCCAAAGCAACACAGTGTCTGAGAAAGGTCCTGTTTTGGGCCTTCTTCTTCTGCCAGGAGGAGGTCCAAATACAAGATAGCTGCGCACCTTCCCTGTAAGAGAGCTTGCCAGCAGAGAGTGCTCTGAGCACTGAAACTCAGAGGAGAGAATCTGTCTCCCAGGTCTGCTGATAGACGGTAACAGAATCACCAGAAGAACAATCTCTAAACAGAGTCAACTATAACTACTAACTCCAGAGATTACCAGATGGCGAAAGGTAAACGGAGGAATCTTACTAACAGGAACCAAGACCACTCACCATCACCAGAACCCAGCACACCCACTTCGCCCAGTCCAGGGAACCCCAACACACCTGAGAACCTAGACCTAGATTTAAAAGCATATCTCATGATGATGGTAGAGGACATCAAGAAGGACTTTAATAAATCACTTAAAGAAATACAGGAGAACACTGCTAAAGAGTTACAAGTCCTTAAAGAAAAACAGGAAAACACAATCAAACAGGTAGAAGTCCTTACAGAAAAAGAGGAAAAAACATACAAACAGGTGATGGAAATGAACAAAACCATACTAGACCTAAAAAGGGAAGTAGACACAATAAAGAAAACTCAAAGCGAGGCAACACTAGAGATAGAAACCCTAGGAAAGAAATCTGGAACCATAGATTTGAGCATCAGCAACAGAATACAAGAGATGGAAGAGAGAATCTCAGGTGCAGAAGATTCCATAGAGAACATCGGCACAACAATCAAAGAAAATGGAAAATGCAAAAAGATCCTAACTCAAAATATCCAGGAAATCCAGGACACAATGAGAAGACCAAACGTACGGATAATAGGAGTGGATGAGAATGAAGATTTTCAACTCAAAGGTCCAGCAAACATCTTCAACAAAATCATTGAAGAAAACTTCCCAAATCTAAAGAATGAGATGCATATGAACATACAAGAAGCCTACAGAACTCCAAATAGACTGGACCAGAAAAGAAATTCCTCCCGACACATAATAATCAGAACATCAAATGCACTAAATAAAGATAGAATACTAAAAGCAGTAAGGGAAAAAGGTCAAGTAACATATAAAGGCAAGCCTATCAGAATTACACCAGATTTTTCACCAGAGACTATGAAAGCCAGAAGAGCCTGGACAGATGTTATACAGACACTAAGAGAACACAAACTGCAGCCCAGGCTACTATACCCAGCCAAACTCTCAATTATCATAGAGGGAGAAACCAAAGTATTCCACGACAAAACCAAATTCACGCATTATCTCTCCACGAATCCAGCCCTTCAAAGGATAATAACAGAAAAAAAACAATACAAGAACGGGAACAACGCCCTAGAAAAAACAAGAAGGTAATCCCTCAACAAACCTAAAAGAAGACAGCCACAAGAACAGAATGCCACCTTTAACAACTAAAATAACAGGAAGCAACAATTACTTTTCCTTAATATCTCTTAACATCAATGGTCTCAACTCGCCAATAAAAAGACATAGACTAACAAACTGGCTACACAAACAAGACCCAACATTTTGCTGCTTACAGGAAACTCATCTCAGAGAAAAAGATAGACACTACCTCAGAATGAAAGGCTGGAAAACAATTTTCCAAGCAAATGGTATGAAGAAACAAGCAGGAGTAGCCATCCTAATATCTGATAAGATTGACTTCCAACCCAAAGTCATCAAAAAAGACAAGGAGGGACACTTCATTCTCATCAAAGGTAAAATCCTCCAAGAGGAACTCTCAATTCTGAATATCTATGCTCCAAATACAAGAGCAGCCACATTCACTAAAGAAACTTTAGTAAAGCTCAAAGCACACATTGCGCCTCACACAATAATAGTGGGAGACTTCAACACACCACTTTCACCAATGGACAGATCATGGAAACAGAAACTAAACAGGGACACACTGAAACTAACAGAAGTGATGAAACAAATGGATCTGACAGATATCTACAGAACATTTTATCCTAAAACAAAAGGATATACCTTCTTCTCAGCACCTCATGGTACCTTCTCCAAAATTGACCACATAATAGGTCACAAATCAGGCCTCAACAGATTCAAAAATATTGAAATTGTCCCATGTATCCTATCAGATCACCATGCACTAAGGCTGATCTTCAATAACAAAATAAATAACAGAAAGCCAACATTCACATGGAAACTGAACAACACTCTTCTCAATGATACCTTGGTCAAGGAAGGAATAAAGAAAGAAATTAAAGACTTTTTAGAGTTTAATGAAAATGAAGCCACAACGTACCCAAACCTTTGGGACACAATGAAAGCATTTCTAAGAGGGAAACTCATAGCTATGAGTGCCTTCAAGAAAAAACGGGAGAGAGCACATACTAGCAGCTTGACAACACATCTAAAAGCTCTAGAAAAAAAGGAAGCAAATTCACCCAAGAGGAGTAGACGGCAGGAAATAATCAAACTCAGGGGTGAAATCAACCAAGTGGAAACAAGAAGAACTATTCAAAGAATTAACCAAACGAGGAGTTGGTTCTTTGAGAAAATCAACAAGATAGATAAACCCTTAGCTACACTCACTAAAGGGCACAGGGACAAAATCCTAATTAACAAAATCAGAAATGAAAAGGGAGACATAACAACAGATCCTGAAGAAATCCAAAACACCATCAGATCCTTCTACAAAAGGCTATACTCAACAAAACTGGAAAACCTGGACGAAATGGACAAATTTCTGGACAGTTACCAGGTACCAAAGTTGAATCAGGATCAAGTTGACCTTCTAAACAGTCCCATATCCCCTAAAGAAATAGAAGCAGTTATTAATAGTCTCCCAGCCAAAAAAAGCCCAGGACCAGACGGGTTTAGTGCAGAGTTCTATCAGACCTTCAAAGAAGATCTAACTCCAGTTCTGCACAAACTTTTTCACAAGATAGAAGTAGAAGGTATTCTACCCAACTCATTTTATGAAGCCACTATTACTCTGATACCTAAACCACAGAAAGATCCAACAAAGATAGAGAACTTCAGACCAATTTCTCTTATGAACATCGATGCAAAAATCCTTAATAAAATTCTCGCTAACCGAATCCAAGAACACATTAAAGCAATCATCCATCCTGACCAAGTAGGTTTTATTCCAGGGATGCAGGGATGGTTTAATATACGAAAATCCATCAATGTAATCCATTATATAAACAAACTCAAAGACAAAAACCACATGATCATCTCGTTAGATGCAGAAAAAGCATTTGACAAGATCCAACACCCATTCATGATAAAAGTTCTGGAAAGATCAGGAATTCAAGGCCAATACCTAAACATGATAAAAGCAATCTACAGCAAACCAGTAGCCAACATCAAAGTAAATGGAGAGAAGCTGGAAGCAATCCCACTAAAATCAGGGACTAGACAAGGCTGCCCACTTTCTCCCTACCTTTTCAACATAGTACTTGAAGTATTAGCCAGAGCAATTCGACAACAAAAGGAGATCAAGGGGATACAAATTGGAAAAGAGGAAGTCAAAATATCACTTTTTGCAGATGATATGATAGTATATATAAGTGACCCTAAAAATTCCAACAGAGAACTCCTAAACCTGATAAACAGCTTCGGTGAAGTAGCTGGATATAAAATTAACTCAAACAAGTCAATGGCCTTTCTCTACACAAAGAATAAACAGGCTGAGAAAGAAATTAGGGAAACAACACCCTTCTTAATAGCCACAAATAATATAAAATATCTCGGCGTGACTCTAACGAAGGAAGTGAAAGACCTGTATGATAAAAACTTCAAGTCCCTGAAGAAAGAAATTAAAGAAGATCTCAGAAGATGGAAAGATCTCCCATGCTCATGGATTGGCAGGACCAACATTGTAAAAATGGCTATCTTGCCAAAAGCAATCTACAGATTCAATGCAATCCCCATTAAAATTCCAACTCAATTCTTCAACGAATTAGAAGGAGCAATTTGCAAATTCATCTGGAATAACAAAAAACCTAGGATAGCAAAAACTCTTCTCAAGGATAAAAGAACCTCTGGTGGAATCACCATGCCTGACCTAAAGCTTTACTACAGAGCAATTGTGATAAAAACTGCATGGTACTGGTATAGAGACAGACAAGTGGACCAATGGAATAGAATTGAAGACCCAGAAATGAACCCACACACCTATGGTCACTTGATCTTCGACAAGGGAGCCAAAACCATCCAGTGGAAGAAAGACAGCATTTTCAACAATTGGTGCTGGCACAACTGGTTGTTATCATGTAGAAGAATGCGAATCGATCCATACTTATCTCCTTGTACTAAGGTCAAATCTAAGTGGATCAAGGAACTTCACATAAAACCAGAGACACTGAAACTTATAGAGGAGAAAGTGGGGAAAAGCCTTGAAGATATGGGCACAGGGGAAAAATTCCTGAACAGAACAGCAATGGCTTGTGCTGTAAGATCGAGAATTGACAAATGGGACCTAATGAAACTCCAAAGTTTCTGCAAGGCAAAAGACACTGTCTATAAGACAAAAAGACCACCAACAGACTGGGAAAGGATCTTTACCTATCCTAAATCAGATAGGGGACTAATATCCAACATATATAAAGAACTCAAGAAGGTGGACCTCAGAAAATCAAATAACCCCCTTAAAAAATGGGGCTCAGAACTGAACAAAGAATTCTCACCTGAGGAATACCGAATGGCAGAGAAGCACCTGAAAAAATGTTCAACATCCTTAATCATCAGGGAAATGCAAATCAAAACAACCCTGAGATTCCACCTCACACCAGTGAGAATGGCTAAGATCAAAAATTCAGGTGACAGCAGATGCTGGCGAGGATGTGGAGAAAGAGGAACACTCCTCCATTGTTGGTGGGATTGCAGGCTTGTACAACCACTCTGGAAATCAGTCTGGCGGTTCCTCAGAAAATTGGACATAGTACTACCGGAGGATCCAGCAATACCTCTCCTGGGCATATATCCAGAAGAAGCCCCAACTGGTAAGAAGGACACATGCTCCACTATGTTCATAGCAGCCTTATTTATAATAGCCAGAAACTGGAAAGAACCCAGATGCCCCTCAACAGAGGAATGGATACAGAAAATGTGGTACATCTACACAATGGAGTACTACTCAGCTATTAAAAAGAATGAATTTATGAAATTCCTAGCCAAATGGATGGACCTGGAGAGCATCATCCTGAGTGAGGTAACACAATCACAAAGGAACTCACACAATATGTACTCACTGATAAGTGGATACTAGCCCAAAACCTAGGATACCCACGATATAAGATACAATTTCCTAAACACATGAAACTCAAGAAAAATGAAGACTGAAGTGTGGACACTATGCCCCTCCTTAGAAGTGGGAACAAAACACCCATGGAAGGAGTTACAGAAACAAAGTTTGGAGCTGAGATGAAAGGATGGACCATGTAGAGACTGCCATATCCAGGGATCCACCCCATAATCAGCATCCAAACGCTGACACCATTGCATATACTAGCAAGATTTTATCGAAAGGACCCAGATGTAGCTGTCTCTTGTGAGACTATGCCGGGGCCTAGCAAACACAGAAGTGGATGCTCACAGTCAGCTAATGGATGGATCACAGGGCTCCCAATGGAGGAGCTAGAGAAAGTACCCAAGGAGCTAAAGGGATCTTCAACCCTATAGGTGGAACAACATTATGAACTAACCAGTACCCCTGAGCTCTTGACTCTAGCTGCATATGTATCAAAAGATGGCCTAGTCGGCCATCACTGGAAAGAGAGGCCCATTGGACATGCAGACTTTGTGTGCCCCGGTACAGGGGAACGCCAGGGCCAAAGGGGGGGAGTGGGTGGGTAGGGGAGTGGGGGTGGGTGGGTAAGGGGGACTTTTGGTATAGCATTGGAAATGTAAATGAGCTAAATACCTAAAAAAAAAAAAAAAGTAAAAAAAAAAAAAAAAAAGAACCGGCGCTGATTGCATTCCTCAGACCACAGGGAGGAGGGACTGACCACCAGCCACTTACGAGTAGGGGTAGACACATTGGCCATCTACCTCATTCCCTATAGACCAATCAGTTTAAAAGCCATACTATCTGCCAATCACATTGGGCCTAATAGTTGCTGTCTTAAGAACTGTATAAAGGCTCACCGAATGGGCTGCGTGTGGTCATTCTCTCTCCATGTGCAGGGCGACCCCAACATGGTGGAACAATAAATTCCTCTTGCTTTTTGCATCGATTCCCTGGTTCTGCATCATTCACTCAGGGAGTCCCCGGTAAGCTAAGGCTCTCCAGAGTCTTACACTCTGATACCTGGCTTTCCCAGCATTTGACAGCACCTCCTTCCTTCTTCTTTGTGACACTGGGCAGTTCCAGCACTCACACTTACAATTTAGCTTTCATCTGAACAAGAAGACCGCTGGGCATGGTGGCTCATACCCAGAATCATGGTGCTCAGGAGGCAGAAGATGGAGGCAGGAAAGGTGCCACAGATTTCAGACTGGGCAGGCCAGATAGTAAGTTCCAGGCCAGTCTGGACTAGAATGGGATACCTGTCTCAAAGGAAGGAAGGAAGGAAGGAAGGAAGGAAGGAAGGAAGGAAGGAAAAAAAGGAAGGAAGGAAAGAAGGGAGGGAGGAAGGAAGAGGGGGAGAAGAAGAGACAAGAAAAGAAAAGAAAAGAAAAGAAAAGAAAAGAAAAGAAAAGAAAAGAAAAGAAAAGAAAAAAGAAAGGCAGACGTGCATCAGTAAGAACCTACTAGAAATTCATGGGTCATTCACAACCTGCAAACCTGATCTCTTCCATTCCAGCGACTTAATACAACCACTTCATCTGATCTCTATCCCTGAATGAGGGCCCTGGTCAGTGGAATTTCATTAGTTATAACATGTAGGTTGTCCAAACTCATCCTTCTAAAGTCTAAGGTATCTTTTATTATCTCTAATGACTCAATCATAGTACTCAGTAACTCTGGGTACTTTTTATCTTTTTTAGTACTGTTGCTATCACCCTTGGATCCATGAGAACTCTCTTGTGACTACTTGCCTTGGGTGTATATTTGCTTAAAACGGTTGTCTTTCTTAGTTTATGTTACACATCAGTGAATCTCTCCCTATAAATCCTCCTCCCCCAGTGATTTCCAGCTCCTTGCATTCTCTTATGTGTTGGCATCCACCAAATCATAGCGGGACCATGTAACTCACTTCTAACGACTAGAATAGAATAAAAAAGAATAATAATGTTCACCTAGCACCTTACTTGCTGAGAATTTCATTGCCTTTTTGGCTGGCAAATGTTGACCAAGCAATCTGCTGTGGCAGAGCCAACTTTATGTCAACCACTCAGGAAGAACTGAGACTTCCAGTTCATGGGTGTGCTGGCTAGTTTTGTGTCAACTTGACACAGCTGGAGTTATCACAGAGCAAGGAGCTTCAGTTTGGGAAATGCCTCCATGAGATCCAACTGTAAGGCATTTTCTCAATTAGTGATCAAGCAGGGAGGTCCCCTTGTGGGTGGGACCATCTCTGGGCTGGTAGTCTTGGTTCTATGAGAAAGCAGGCTGAGCAAGCCAGGAAAAGCAAGCCAGTAAAGAACATCCCTCCATGGCCTCTGCATCAGGTCTTGCTTTCTGACCTGTTTGAGTTCCAGTCCTGACTTCTCTTGGTGATGAACAGCAGTGTGGAATTGTAAGCTGAATAAACCCTTTCCTCCCCAACTTGCTTCTTGGTCATGATGTTTGTGCAGGAATAGAAACCTTAACTAAGACAATGGGTATATGTCAAGTAGATGAATTCTGTTATCCATCACACAGGTTTGAAAACTGATTCTTCGGCAGAGACTTCAGACAAAACCATGGCTTTGGCTGACAACTTGACTGAAGTCTAGAGTGAGACCTTGAGCCAAGACCACTTTAGTGTCTGCAGGTGAGACCCTTGTCCTTGTTCAAGTCACATAAACAGGGAAGTCAGGCATTAACACCACCAAGACACAGCAAGGAAACAAAGCTGTTGAAGAGCCACAGGCCACACCTTCAAAGGAAGATTTTAACTGAGTGATAGTCCTTTCTTGTTTGATAATCACAGAACTATAAAGAAGTGAATGAGGCTTGACAAGTCACACAGCCTGTCACCAGCTGCATGGAACACCGCTCTTAGTATAGATCGTGTAGGATGTCGTCACAGCACCATGTGGTTAAATTCCTTATGTGTCTGAAGAAAATTGGGCTAAACTTGGCCCTTTGCTCTTCTCTCCTAGAAAGACCACAGTCTGAGCTACTCCACTCATGTGCAAGGCGTTTCTTATGGGCCAAAATGAAGTGTTACTCTGAAATCATATGTCACATTCACTTGAAGTTTTGTGTCACCTGGATGAGATAAGACATGGACACACAACTAGAAGTAGCAGCAACAAAATAGGGGTCTCTAAGCTGAGCGCATCAAGTGTTTATTTTTGGCTCACAATAGACAGCCAACACAAGTCAGCCTTGGCGTATGTTTATCAGCAGTCAGAATGTCAGTATGTGTTTCCCATGGTCTCCAGAGAAAAAGGGTGGAACAAGGTAAACTGACCCCTGTGTCTTCCTGGGAGAGGCACAGGTCGCTTCGACTCCTGTTATACTGGAGTGCTATGTTCCTGTCATGTGGCCCACCTGTGTGCCCGGAAGGGAGAGAGCCTGATGGATTAGTGAATGGCATGGATGATTTCCTCAACAAGTGCTAAGATCCTACTACAGATGCTAAATATGCTACCTCTCGCTAGGAGGCTGCCTGCCGATGAGAACAGGAATCTGCGCACAGGACCAACAGCTTTAGGATCCCATCCTGCAGACAGAGGTTGTTTGGTTGACCCCTGTGTCACTTTGTAGTCTGAATCAAGTTGAGAAGGACACTGGGTACCCAGCTCTCTGGCTTGAAGTTAGCACTGGTCGTGCCTCTAGCGCGTTTCTGGAAGAGATGAGTCTCTGGATTGGTGAGCTAAATAAAGCAGATGGCTCCTCCCAGGCAGTGTGCAAGCCCTGGAGGTCCTGAAAGGGAGAGAGAAAGATTGGATTCACTCTGTGCTGGCTGCTGATCTGCTGCTGTCCTGTGTCCCCTGCCCTCCCTCTGTGTCCCCTGCCCTCCCTCTGTGTGAGTCCTGCTTCTCTCCCTCCAAGTCCCACTGCCCTCCCTCCTGTCCTCCCTCCATGTTCTGTCACCTGTGCCCTGGTCTTCAAGCCTGAAGACTCAGGTAGTACTCTGGCCCCATCTGCTCCGTATCTTGCCACCTTCTACCTACCCAGTAGTTTCTCAGGATCCAGTACGAAGAGGGCATACCATTGGACTTTTCAACTTCCAAGATCTAGAGCCTTGGTTCTCAGCCTTCCTAATGCTGCGACCCTTTAACACAGTCCCTCGGGTTGTGGTGACCCCCAGCCATATAATTATCTCTTTGCTCCTTCACAGATTGTACTTTGCCTCTGTTATGAATCATAATGTAAATATCTAATATGCAGGATCCCTGATCTGTGACCCACAGAGGGGTCGTGACCCACAGGTTGAGAACCCCTGATCTAGAGTGAGTCCTTTCACAGGCCCATCTTCTGTTGGTTCTGTTCCTCTGGAGATTCCTAACTCATGTAACCCCTACAGTGTCAAGGCTTGTGTTGATGAAGGAAAGAAAGCTGCCTGATGGTGGAGGCCATGTTTGAAAGATGTTACACACCAGGGAAACATACATCTCCAGACAAATTAGATGATAAAGCTGTATGAAGCACATACACAAGGCAGGCAGATAGGGTTGGAGGTGGGGCTGTGCGTGCGTGTGTGTGTGTGTGTGTGTGTGTGTGTGTGTGTACACTTGCATGCACACACTTGCATGCAACATATGTGCCTATGCATGTGTGTATATGTGTGCAATGGCCCACTGCATTGTCGGTGTCTATATAAGCTAGCAAGGAATCCACTGGGACTGGACGGTTCCCTGGGAAGCTGAAGCCCAACACTGTTTGCCTAGAGGAGGAAACCCAAAGCCTAGCAGGTGAGGAAGCCACTCACACTGGTAGCATGTAAAAGTGCATTGTGGCTGAAGAAAAGAAGCCCCCGGAGGTGGTGAAGACAGATGAGAACAACACAGAGGATTCATCAGTACTGGCATTGAGAACCAAGGGGGCATACTTCTTTATTTCCAAGAACCAGGGTGCAGACATGGAAAGAGAGACAGTGAAGAAGGATTGGATTTGGAGGGCATCAAGATAAATCCAGTTTGGATGAAGATATGGACAGGTGAAAGTGGGTGTGCTATATATCACTGTTCTCCCTCGATTATCCATGGAGAGCTCTCGTGACACCAATGCCAGGGGCAAGGAACAATCAGTCTCCCAGGTCTTAGCTTGTGAGAGCCAATCCACAAAAGGAGGCCATTGCTTTGGAGAAATGGCTATTTCCTATGCTTAAAAGGAGAGGATGTACAAGCTGGACTTAGAACATCTTTCCCTGCTCAGAGAGTACTCAGGGATGGAAATGTGTTTTATCATTGAACCCGAACTAAAAGGCTCTTCTAATCATCCTGAAACAATCTGAAACTTTAAGCAAATAATGGTAGCAATGGATTATATCCAATGAATAAACTCAGACACCAGGAGACACACCTGAAAACAGGCAGTTTGGTGGAGAATGAGATGTTTGGGTAGCCTCGCAGACCTTCCATAAGATGTATCTTAATTCCACGGGGGGTGTGAGGGTGACCAACATCAGTAGACAAGACTGAAGGCTCAGAAGTAGACAAGTCTTGACAATCAGAAGTGTATCACAAGGGATGGGGACAACTTTAAATCATGCCTCCCGCAAGGCTGCAAGCTGCAGAACTTCTGTTAATACTCTGGCAAAGATGCCTAGCTGGAATCTAGTCATGAGATGTCACAATGCAAACCCAAAGTGAGGGGCACGTGATGAAGAAAGCGCCTGGCCTGTCATCCTCGGAGAAGCCAGAGCCAGGGGTGGGGATGTTCAGTTGGTAGGCTGGTGGGACATAAGCATGGGACCTAAGTTCAGATCCCTAGCACCTCCATGGAACCAGGCAGAGCAGTGTATACTAGCAGTAAGGACAGAGGCGGCGATCCCTAGATGAATACGTGAGCTAAGTTCAGTGAGGGATTCTACCTCAAAAGATAAATGGAAGGATTGAGGAAGAATCTTGTATTGGCTGGTTTTGTGTGTCAACTTGTGTGACACAAACTGGAGTTACCACAGAGAAAGGAGCCTCCCTTGAGGAAATGCCTCCATGAGATCCAGCTGTAAGGCATTTTCTCAGTTAGTGATCAAGGGTGGGGGGGGGGGGTCCCTTGTGGGTGGTGCTATCCCTGGGCTGGTAGGCCTGGGTTCTATAAGAAAGCAAGCTGAGCAAGCCAGGGGAAGCAAGCCAGTAAGTAACATCCCTCCATGGCCTCTGTATCAGTTCCTGCTTCCTGCCCCTTGTGAGTTCCTGTCCTGACCTCCTTTGGTGATGAACATCAATGTGGAAATATAAGCTGAATAAACCCTTTTCTCCCCAACTTGCTTCTTGGTCATGATGTTTTATGCAGGAATAGAAACCAACCCTGACTAAGACACCTCCTGACACCAACCCTGGGACTCATGTGTGCTTGTCCTACATGTTGTCACAAACAACCACACACCCATAGAAAGAGTCAAGGTCACTGGAGGTGGCTGGGGACTGAGGAAACATCTAAATCCCACGACATCAGAATAAGAACGTGATTCTGATGCATAATCTTTAGCTACGGGAGACACAGCTGAGATAACTCTTGAGCCCCAGTGGAGTTCGGGAACCGATGCACTTGTGTAATGAGAATCCTAGAATTCTGGTTTCTTTAAAAACACAGAAATATTATAAGAATATGTTTTCATTTTAATCCCAGGTATGAGGATATGGGGCTGCTTCAGATTGCCCACAGCAGCTGACTATGATTGGCTTCGTGCTCTGGCAAAGGCGTGGTTTTGTCTGCTGCAGATAGTTTCTACAGTCCTGTGATGTTTGAAATTCTGGGAACATTTCAGAGGATTTGTAAATGCTAGGGCTCAGAAAGGGGGGTTGATGGCTGGTGGTCCTTCAGGGGGCCTGGTTGTATTTTATTCATAGTCATGCTCAAAAAAGAAGCAAGTAGAAAGAAATTAGATTCAGGTGTCTCTCTCTTTCTCCTTCTTTCTCTCCTATCTAGTGATAAGGGGCAAAACTGGGGGGGGATAAAGGGCAGGAAAAAGAAGCCACAAAGTAGCTAAATACCAGCTACAAACAAAGAAGAAATAAGAAGAAAGGAATTAGATTCAGAGGTCTCTCTCTCTCTCTCTCCCTTCTATCCTTCTTTCTCTCCTATCTAGAGGTGAAACTGGGGGTTGGTGGGGGGGATACAGGGAGGGAAAAAGAAGAACCTACAAAGTAGCAATAACCAGCTACACAGTGTAGCTTCAGAGGGTTTATGAGCAAAACCATGATTCTGTGGAATCTTTTTTTAATGCTGTACAATAACATAAAGAAATGTATTGATGGTAGGTTAATGGGAAAGGGGAGATAGAACGTGGTGCAAGCTCAGATGTGTTCTTTAAAGGGAAACACACTGGCAAACACCGATGCTTTAAAACACACTCATGTACACAAGTGCACACAAGCACAGCCACATGTACACAAGTCTATGGCATCAATAATAAAAGTCTCTAAGTGGGTGCATAGTCTAGAATCTTTGTTATTTTCTTTCAAGTGCCCCAGGTTTAGTGCTGGGCTTGGGAGTTCCTATGGCAATGGGAACCTGACATTTGTTTTCACACACAGCCTCACATAGGCAGCAAGATAAGGATGAGGAAGGTGTCAAGGCACAGATCATGACTTTGCAATCCCAAGGGTTCTAGGTCTGTCTTCTTTGGCCTCTTGCACAAAAGGCATCTTTAGGATCCCTTGAGGGAGCCAGGGTAGAGGCTAAGAATTAGGAAACTGCTGAGTATGTTGTCAGCAATAGTCACTGGAAGGTCGGCTGACTCCCTTGGCTTCCTTGGAGCAATAGGAGGCGGATATGCCATTAGCGACAACTTCTACACATAAGAAGCAGGGAGGTCGGCTCTCATCACGGGGCCTTCCATCAGCCTGTGCTCCAGAACTGAGGACCAGGGCTTGTTAACAAGCCTCCTCCTGCCTTGCTTGTCCTGTCAGTCATGGAGCTGGCAGGGGAGAGCAGGGAGAACTTCCTTTGAACCTTCCTATATGCACCACCCAGCGGGTCCTCCCTCCTGCCAGTGACTCCGACAGCACCCACTGAGTGGTTTTTGTTGACTACACTAGAGCAAACTCTCCACGAGTCATAGCTGACACTTTTCACAGATGTGTTTTTAATGGGTTGTAGATGAAAAGATGCCTTAAATTCAACTTCATTTCCATACAACTGTGTTGCTCTGAGCTGGAGTCTTGAACATTCAAGGTTGGCAAGGGCACTGCCAGTGACTTACACTCCCAGCCACAGTCAGGCTCTCTAGTGAGACTGAATGAAGCTGGGAGAGTTGGACCCAAGGAGTCGCAGAGCCCTGTGTACTGAGGGAAGAAGAGAGCCCAGTCCTTCTGGGGTCTGCCCCATGCATGCAGCATGACTTGGTCTGCCCCCCCTCCCCTGCATGCAGCATGACTTGGTCTGCCACCCCCCCCCGCCCTGCCCCTGCATGCAGCATGACTTGTTCGGTTTTAAGTGAACAGGTGATACTTTGATAGCTCAGGAATTATAAGGAATAAACAAGTAAATAAACCAGCTGGAAACAGTCCAAGCTGGACTGATGTGTTTAGTTCATAATCCAGAGAACTGCCTCTCACTTTGACCTTCTTCCTTCTGTCTCAGACTTCATGGTCTCATTAAGAAAGCAATAGGAGAGCTAGGCAAGATGGCTAACAGATAAAGGAGCTTGCCCCCAAGCCTGATGACTTGAGCTCAGTTCCCTAGACCTGCAAATTGGTACAACCACTTTAGAAACTAATCTGGAGGTTCTTCAGGAAATTGGAAGTAGATCTACCTGAAGACCCAGCTATACCATTCTTGGAAATGTACCCAAAAGATGCTCCACCATGTCACAGGGGCACATGTTCCACTATGTTCATAGCGGCCTTATTTGTGATAGCCAGAAGCTGGAAACAATCTAGATGTCCCACGACAGAAGAATGGATGCAGAAAATGTGGTTCATTTACAAATGTGGAGTACTACTCAGCTATTAAGAATGAGGACATCCTGAGTTTTGCAGACAAATAGATGGAACTAGAAAATATCATCCTGAGTGAGGTAACTCAGACCCAAAAGGACATGCATGGTATGTACTCACTAATAAGTGGATATTAGCAAAAAAAAAAAAAAAAAAAAAAAAAAAAAGTACAGAATACCCAAGATACAGTCCACAGAACTCAAAAAGCTCAACAAGATGAAGTGTCCAAGTGAGGATGCCTCCATCCCACTTGGGAGAGAGAAGAAAGCAATCACAAGTCGGGAGGAAGGGAAGGACCTGGGAGGGAAAATGGATGAGGTTGGGGGGAGAGGGAAACCTGATCTGGTATTGGGTGAGGGAAAAGGACTGAAGCCCTGAGGGCCAGCAGAAAAAATTTAAACAGGCAACCTCAGGAAATAGGAGGTTGGGGGGACCCTCCAGAATGCACCAGAGACCTGGAAGGTGAGAGATTCCCAGGACTCAAAGGGAGGAACCTTTGATGAACTGCTGGACAGTAGGGAGAGGGAACTTATAAAGCCCACCTCCAGCAGGAGGAGTGAGGAGTGAGGGATGGGGTTGCCATCCCACAGTCACATCTCTGACCCAGAGTTGTTCCTGTCTGAAAGAATTACAGGGATGGAAATGGAGAGGAGCCTGAGGAAAAGAAGGTCCAGTGACAGGCCCAAAGTGGGATCCAGCTCAAGGGGGCATACCAAGGCCTGACACTATTACTGAGGCTATGGAGTGCTGACAAAAAGGGACCTATCATGACTGCCCTCTGAAAGACCCAACAAGCAGCTGAAAGAGTCAGATGCAGTTATTTGCACCCAATCAATGGACAGAAGCAGCTGACCCCTGATGTTGAATTAGGGGAGGCTGAAAGAAGCTGAGAAGAAGGACAATCCTGTAGGAGGTCCAGCAGTCTCAATTAATCTGGACCCCCGAGGTCTCTCAAACACTGGACCACCAAATAGACAGCATATACCAGCTGATATGAGGCCACCAACACACATACAGCAGAGGACTTCCAGGTCTGTGTTCATTCAGAGATGATGCACCTAACCCTCAAGAGACTGGAGGCCCCAAGGAGTTTAGTGGTCAGGTGGGGTGGGAGGTGGAGGCATCCAAGTGGAGACGGGGTGGGGTGGGGAGGAGGTGTGGGATGTGGAGCAGATGGAGGGTGGATGGGAGGAATGGAATATAGAGCATAAAAATAAATTAAAAATTAAATTAAATTAAAAAAAAAGTCCTACAGTGGTAGGAGAGAACCTACTCCTACATGTTTCCTTATGGTCACAAGCTGTGACATAGGGATACATACACACACATGCATATACACATACATACATGCATGCATGCATACATACATACACGCACACATGCATGCACACATATTTAAACATATATATGCATGCACAATGCATACACATACATACAGGCACTCATACACACATACACATACATGCACTCATACACACATGCATGCATGCACTCATATATGCACATACACACATACATACACGTACACATACACATGCATGCATGCAAACATATATACATGGACAATTAGTTAATTTTAAAAATGATTTTATTGGAAGAATTTGAAAGAGAAAATGATAGTCAATGATGACACAATCATTCTTCATTATCATATTAAAAGCAACCCTCACATTTGAGCGGCCCTCTATGGCCTGTGGAGCTCAGCATGTATTTTTATTTAAAGGTTGATTGTCAGAGTAGTCTAGCAGCAAGTGCTATTAGCCTTGCCTAGCCTGTGTGTTGACAGCTATAGTTCCCGCACTCACCTGTGGGAGGCTCACCAGTTAGAGGTCAGCCTTGCCTGGATGGTGAGACTCTAAAACATTAACAATCCCTGTGGTTCTAAAGGAACCTGCAGCTTCTTCAGCTCCCACCCTAGAATTATGGATTCAGAAATGACGGCGGGAGCAGAGGGCATGTGCAGAAACAATATAACGTTTGTACTGAACACCTGAGGAGGTCTTAGGTGAAGTGAAATTTAAAGATAATTAGAGTCTAAAATCCTCTTGGGGAAGCAAGGAAGAAAATAGCAGCATCATTTACCTACCCAAGGTCACTTAGGGGTTGACTGGAGGACTCTCAGTCCTGGTAGCTTTCCCAGTCACTGGGCAGCACCTAGGAGCAAGTCCTGGAAGCCCCGCCCACCCTCACCGCTAAGCGGCATCTCCCATTGTGAGTCAGGCTGCTCCAGAATCCACATGCCTCCTCGGCAAAGGTATCCCCATCTCTCCTTGTTCATCTCTGTCCATACCGGATTCTAGCTGGAAGAAGTATGGGGATCCTGAGGGCCAGTCCTGAGCTTCAGAGCTGGGTCTGGAGGTTGGGGAGACAGGCTCACATAAAAGTCAGAGCTCTGAGCAGTCATCGCACTAACTCGGTGGGCTGGTCACTCCATGGGAACACTGGCTTGATGAGGTAAGCATGCGCCCCCTCTCCTCACCCTGCCTCTCCTCACCTTCCCAAGTGGAAGCTCAACTCCTGACTCATCTCTTCTTTCTCCTTGAAAAAAAAAAATGGTTTGGAAGTTTCCCAACCATCTCTGTCACAATCCACCTAGAGCCACAACCTGATGGTGATCAGCCACAGTTGCTATTGGAAAATTACTCACGGGATAAGAGGCTTGAAGTAAAAATAAATGAGAAGAAAAATCTCACCAACCAATCTAACTACGGTGCGGGCATGAGAGTCTCAGAGGTAAAAATGAAGTGGAGTCATACAAGGTTTTTAAGGAATTGCTTTCCTTGCAAACCTAAACGCACTGGTTCATACTTCACCTGTGTTCTGGGGCAGAGGAATGGAGTGACTCACAAGGGAAAACCGCTGCCCCGTTACAGGTTCCAACAAGGGTTTCCTGCGAACTAGAACCCACCAGAGACCTGCTCTCCACAGGGGTTCAAGTGGGCTTTGAAGGGCCTAACACAGGCCAAGTCAAAAGGCCGACATGCTTTATTCCTAGAGCCAAAGACACTCTTTAGAAATCTGACAATGACGTGCATTAAAGAGCTTCCTCTCTGAAGCACTCGGCTCCCACCATTGTTCCCAGCGGCCCCATGTCACTCCTTAGCCTTGCACAAAGCCTGGCCCTGAGAGAACACGTGGTAAAACCATGACGGGGAGGCTGGCAGCAGGCGTCTGTTTCAAAACATGAACTCAACCTATGCTAACCTGTGTTCTGCATTCACATGGCAAAGTTCCCGCCCACAAACTGCAGAGGCCAGCGATTTGTTTGTACTGAACATCTGATGAGGTCTTAGGTGAAGTGAAGTTTAAAGATAATTAGAGTCTAAAATCCTCTTGGGGAAGCAAGGATGAGAAGCCAGGTTCAGCGTATGGGGTATGCAGTAGGAATGTGGAGTATACAGGAGGCACACAGTGTATAAATATATAAATATATATTAATAATATGTCATAAATTATATAAAATAATAACGATACATTTGTATTAATATAAATAAATAAAATGCACTAATATATTGTATATTAATAATGATACAATATTATGTTTGATATATCATAATTAATAATAATATAATATTAATATATTATATAAAATAAGCTTAGCTGACCCGGTGTGTCTTCAGTTTAAAAAATCATGGAGGCCAAGGCAATGACTCATTTGGCCAAGTGCTTGCCTGACAAGCATGAAAATCTGCATCCTGTCCCCAGAACCAATGTAGAAACCCCAGGGTGGCAAAGCGTCCCTGTAGCCTCGACGCTAGGGAGATGCAGACAGGAGTTCCCCCGAGCTCTCGTGCCAGTCTCTCGTGCCAGCCTGTCTAGCCAAACCTTTTAGTTCTGGGTTCAGTGAGAAGCCTGTCTCCACAAACTAGGATGGAGCATGACTGAGGAAGTCACCTCACGTGGACCACTGGCCTCCACATGCACGCACACGTGTACACAAATGAACGTGTACATGTATATACACAGAGGCAAATAATGAATAAGTAAGGAAACAATTTCTTTTTCAGAATACTTGGTTTTTGAAAAATCAATTCTTCTCTTATGCAATGTAGCACAACCACAGTATTCCTTCCCTCCACTTCCCCCAAATCCCCCCACCTCCACTCTCCCCAATATTCACTCCTCCTTCATTTCCCTTCAGCAAAGAGCAGGTCTCCAAGAAACAACAACCAGACATGGCAAAATAAGGTGTCTTAGTTAGAGTTTTATGACTATGAGGGGTCACCAGGACCATGGCAACTCTTACAAAGGAAATCATTTAACTAGGTCTGGCTTACAGTTTCAGAACTTTAATGATGGGAAGCATGGTGCTACGCAGGCAGACATGGTGCTAGAAAAGGAGCTGAGAGTTCTACATCTTGATCTGTAGGCACCAGAAGGAGTCTGCCTGCCACACTGGGCATAACTTCAGTACAGGAGAACTCAAAGCCCACCCCCACAATGGAGCGCTTCCTCAGTAAGGCTACACTTATTCCATCAAGCCACATCTAATAGTGCCCATTCCCTATGGGTCAAGCATTCGAACACATGAATCTGGGGGGGGGATCATATCTATTCAAACAACCACATTCCATCCCCCTACCCCCATAGGCTTGCCCTAACATAAGGTACAAAATGTATTTAGTACAACATAAATACCCCTATAGTCTATTACAGTCTCAACAATGTTTAAAAGTCCGAAGTTCAAAGTCTCTTCTGAGATTCATAAAAATCTCTTAACTGTAATCTCCCATAAAAATCAAAATCAAAAACATATCACCTACTGCCAACATACAACAGCAGAGGATATACATTACCATTCCAACATATCGGGAAGGGGGCACCGTGAGGAAATACTAGACCAAAGCCACACTGAAATCCAGCAAACTCCAAACTCAGCATCTCTATGTGTGATGTCAAAGTGCTCTCCAAATCTCCAACTCCTTTCAGCTGCACTGGCTACAACACTCTTCTTTCAGGCGGTTACCACTCCCTGTTAGCAGCTCTCCTTGGCAGGTATCCCCCGGCTCTGGCATCTCTAACCTCTTGGTGTCTCCAGTGAAATCCAGGCTTCACCTTCGCAGCTTCACACGGTGGCCTCTGCAGGTCTCCATGCAGGGATATCTCTGACACATTTCTGGCCTCAGCAGCTTTCCTTGGTCCCAGAAAAAGGTTTCATACCCCTTTCTTCTGTCCTTGATTCTAAAGTCAGAACCATGTGGCCGAAGCTGCCACGTTCTGCTGCCTGCCGTGGTTGGAACATGGACCCCTTTGTTCAACTACATCTTCACCATCTTTCTATTATCCATGATTTCCTTCACTACCTAAACTTGGTTGACCTGAAACTTGATCTGTGGACCAGTCTGACCTTGAACTCAGAGATCTGCATGCTTCTGTCTCTTGAGTGCTGGTATTAAAGGTGTGTACCACCAAGCCTGGACCTAAAGCTTTCTTTAATTCCTTTTCACAAGATGGAAGCTTACCTGGGTGGGATCCTTCATTTAATTAATCTGTTTATCTCCTTTAACACGGGATTTAGCTCCATTCCACTTTCTGGCGCACCTTTTCTCCTTGAGTCATACATTTTGTATTTTTCCTTGTTCAGCGTGGACCTTTTCATCAAACTGTTCTTCGTAAGGGTGGACACCAGTAGCCACACAGCAGAGTCTATAACAGGCTGCTTGGATTTTCTTTACAAATGCTACTAACCTAAATCTCTTCACTTTCACCTCAGGCAGACTCTTTGGACAAGAGCAAAAGCAGCCACATTCTTCACTAAAATATCACAAGAATGATCTCCAGGCAGCACACTAAAATTTTTATCCTCTGAAACCTCTGGAGCCAGGCCTCCACAGCTCAAAGCATCCTCAGCACCTCTGTCTTCTATGCTTCTGTCAGTATGGACCAGTAGGCAGAGCTTAAAGCACCCCACTTTCCTAACCCAAAGTCCCCAAATCCACACTCCTCCAAACAAAAGCATGGTCAGGCCTATCAGAGCAACACCCCAGGTCCTGCTACCAACTTCTGTCTTCGTTAGAGTCCTATGCTGTGAAAAGATACCATGAACGTGGCAACTCTTATAAAGGAAAACATTTACTTGGGGCTGGCTTACAGTTTCAGAGATTTAGTTCATTATCATCGTGGCAAAAAGCATAGTAGGATGCAGGCAGACATGGTGCTAGAGAAGTTGCTGAGAGTTCTACATCTTGATCCACAGACATCAGGAGACTGTTTGCCATACTGGGCATATCTTGAGCATAGGAGATCTCAAAGCCCGCCTCCACAGTGACACACTTCCTCCAAGAAGGCCACACCCACTCCAACAAGACCGTACCTCCTAATAGTACCACTTCCTAGGGGCCAAGCATCAAACACATGAGTCTATATGTGTTTATATGAGGGAACATATCTATTAAAACCACCACACACAGTGCAATAAGACAAGGCAAAAACCTCTTATTGAGGTTGGAAGAGGCAACCCGATAGAAGGAAAAGAGTCTCAAGAGCAGGCAGAAAATCAGAGACACGCCACTCCTACCCTAACAGGAGTCCCACAAAACCACCGCGCTAATAGCCATAGCATATGCAGAGAGAAGCCTGGAGTAGATCCGAGCAGGTTCCATGCTTGCAGCTGCAGTCTCTGTGAGCTCATGCAAACCCTGCTTAGTTGACTCAATGGGCCACGTGTTCCTGATGTCTTCTATTCCTCTGACCTTATAATCTTTCCACCCAGGACCTCAGGATTCCCTGAGCTCTGCGGGAAGGGACCTGATGGAGACCTCACATTTAGACTTCCTCCACTGTGGGTCTCTATACCCGCTCCCCTGTGCCTGTTGTTGCTCTCTAGTGATGACTGGACAAGGCACTGATCTGTAAGCTAGCAGAATATCATTAGAAATCATTCCATTTATTTATTTATTGGCCAGTCACAGCAGTGATTGGATAGCCCAGATTGGCTAGCAGAATATCAATAGAAATCATTCCATTTGTTTGTTTGTTTGTTTGTTTGTTTATTTGTTTATTTGTTTATTGGCCAGTCACAGCAGTGACTGGATAGCGCAGATTGGCTAGCAGAATATCAATAGAAATCATTCCATTTGTTTGTTTGTTTGTTTATTGGCCAGTCACAGCAGTGACTGGATAGTCCAGATTGGGCAAGACACCGATTTATAAGTTAGCAGAATATCATTAGGAATCATTTCATTTAATTAATTAATTAATTCATTCATTCATTCATTGGCCAGTCATACCAGTGACTGGATAGCCCAGAGAATTAGCATAGAAGTTCTTTTAAAACCTGCTCAGACAAGGGGGGGGGGGAAGGAATAAAAGAAAGAATAGGCATCCCAAGCCCCAAGAGAATTCGCTTGTGCTCCTTCCTTCCTAGCAGATAATGGCCTTGAACTCTCGAAGCCTCAGGGATGACCTTGTGGCTTTAGTTCTGTCTCAGCTCCATGGTTCTGTGCCAACAAGCATTGTAAAGGAGGGTTTGGGGCTTTCTCTCTTATTTTTAACAATTCAGAAAATGAGGAATCTTGCACAACAGGACTTTTTAATGGTTCTTGTGGACTCTATGGTCCCTTTATGAGTGTTTATAAAATACTGTCTTACCGTCTTCCAAGAAGGAAAAACAAGAAAGTCCTCTGGCCCCTGACAGGAGCCTGGGGTGGGATGGTGCTTCTGATGTTAAGCCAAAGTCCTATGGCGTCCTACAGCCTCTAGAAGCCTTAACTGCATCCTGGCTTTCTGGCCAGAGAGAGCAGAATGTGGCTTCCTGTGGAGCTCAGACAAAGGCCCCCTTGGATTGCTGAAATGCAGGGCGATCCTCTCCCCAGAGCTCAGTTTCTACACTCTCTCCCAGCAGCACTGTTCCTTCCAATTATCCCAGCCCAAGAACAGGAGGGTAGATTTAGAGTTCCTTCTGATACAGCCTTGTTTCAGAAGTCACCCCTAACCAACAGGAGCTGAGTCCTTGCCGCTGTGGCATTATCCCTCCACCTGCAGGGAACTGACCTCACCTCAGGGGAGAAGTAACACTGAAGAGTGGGGTCCCTTAACTCTCACAATAGTGTGATAGCAATGTGTCAATGTCAAAACATCAGTCCAACTCTTTCCCACTGAATTGTCAAGTCGGATACCAGCAAAGATTTAATGGCTGTTTTTCTGCTTTTATTTATTTTATTTTATTTTATTTTTTTGCTGGATTAATTTTTCTCTTTGAATGCTGCTATTTTGATCAAATGCTCCCTTTGTTGGCATTTCCTCCATTTGTTTTCTTGCATGGGACAAAATCATGACAGTGCTTGACTGTGGTGCTAAAAAATGCTAACAGTAAAAGCAAAGATAGTTTAAAAGGAACACGTGTGACTGTTTATGCATTTTTAAGACAGCAAAGGAAAAGGATCTTAGCAGAAAATAGCTTCCTACTCCTCACAGACAAAGAGGGACACAGAAAGTCCCCAGCCCCACTCCGAGAGTCCCATCACCCAGGCTGAGCGTTATGGTGGTGAACTGGGTCCGTGGTCTATGAGACAGGGGGCTGCGGAGCATTAAAGCATACACCATGTTCTTTTAGAGGCTGAAGAAATGGCTCAGTGACTAAGCACTGGGCTTGCCATGAAACTACCTGAGTTTGATCTGCAGAACTGACCTTTAAAAAGGCTGGGCATGGTAGCCACACTTAGGACACAACCCCACAGAGAAATAGGAACAGTATCCAGGAAGCTCACTGACCAGCCAGCCTATCTGAATGAGTGATTCTAGATCCCACGGACTCCATCTCAAAAGCAAAGCAGCTGATTGTGACAACGTACGGCAACAGGATTTGCTGAAGGAGGTGGAAGCAGGATATCACACGTTTGAGGCTATCCTGGGCTACACATTTTCCTGGGTATGGTGGCATATGCCTTTAATACCAGTACTCAGGAGGCCGAGGAAGTTGGATCTCTTTTGAGCCCTGCCTCCTCTTCCTAGTGAATTCTGGGACAGACAGAGCTGTGTAGAGAGACCCTGTCTCCAAAAACAAAGTCCAGCTCCTGTGGACTGACATCTGAAATCCACCTCTGGCCACCACATACAAATACACGTGCATGCATGTGTACCCATCATATCCATGTACATACATCCTCACACACATGCATTACCAACTATCCCCTCACAGTGACACATGCATCCACACATCATGTACACCCCACCTCCCTCCCCCTGCCACAGAGAAAGAGAGAGGAGAGAGAGAGAGAGAGAGAGAGAGAGAGAGAGAGAGAGAGAGAGAGAGAGAGAGAGAGAACAGGGGGGTTTGTGTAACTTGGAGACCCTGGAGATATTTTCAGACCTGCAAATCCACTGTGTTGTTAATCCTTCAACTTCTTGACCAGGGAGCTATAGACACAGTGATGCCAAGTGCTGCCCTGTGCCTTTTGCAGTAATTCCCGCATACAGCACACCTTGTCTGTTAGCTGCTGGGTAATGGCCCTCCCTGTACTCCCACCTCAAGGTGAGCCCAGCCACTGCTTCTCGGATTTCATTCTTCTTTTCTCTAGAACGCTATGAAAGAAAACCATGAAATGACTCCCTGGGCGGACAGGTCAGTCAAGCCATTTATTTTTAACATTCGTCATGAAGATAAGAAAGAAAACACAAGAATGTGGACATAGTTACCCACACCACACTAATTTCTCTGCATTTTCTGTCTGTTATTGATTATGCTTTGACAGCAAAGCTTCAACATGACAAAAACAGAGAAACTCCAGAGACAGGCTGGAAAGAAATGGCTGTTGCCCTGCAGAGGCAGTGCCACCCCCAGAGGGGAGCATTTTGTTTACAGGGGAGCAAGCTCTAATTCCCTCTGTGCCTCAGAACAAGTGCTGTTGCAGAGGAAGGTTTTTTCCTCCCGAGATGCCCTGTGCAAGGTTCCACGTGCCACGTACCATGGTGACTGACTCACTCACCTGTGTCTCCAGTCCAGGAAAAGAAAGACTTTCTTTACTCAGAACCATCCTGCAACCCTTGCTTGGTCTGTCCCAGTTGGTTCCCTGGCTTTCCCCACTCAGAGAACATGGTGCCAGACTGGTCCTCTCCAATGCCTGGTCCTCTCCAATGCCTGAAGGATCAGCACTGCTAGCAAAGGTTGAAGCATCCAAAGTGGTTAGTCACATGTTACTCACATGCCTGCATCCAGGCATCTGCAAGAACTACATGGGCTGAGGCTGCCTGATGTCCTATGTGGCCCCAAGGCAGGCAGACTCCCTTAGAGATGGAGCTTCTAGAACTCCTCACATGGGGCTACAGAGGTCGATCAGCTGTTAAGAGCACTGGCTGCTTTTCTAGAGGATCCACGTTCAGGTCCCAGCCCCAACTCTGTCACTACAGTTCCAGGAGATCTGACGCCCTCTCCTGACCTCCATGTGCACTGCATGCACATGGGACACAGACATTCGTGTACATATTCATGTACATAAAAAAAAAAGAAATAAATCTTCAAAAAAATAATAAAAACTTGCTAAAATGCAGATTACAACTGGGTGAGTCTGGTGTGAGTCTAGGCTCTACGAGGGTTTCTAACAAGCCCCGGAGTCTGTAGGTGGTACACTTCATAGGCGTTACTATGAGTAACAAGGCTGAAGATGATAGAGATCTAAGTCAGCAGCAGCAGCTGAGGGTGCAGCAGGCAGCTGTTACCCTCGTGGAAGCACAAGCCCCTCCCAGATCTGCTCCCTCAAAGACGGCATCTGATCCAGGTCTCCAGGTGATTCTTATGTGTGTTGGCATGTTAACCTGTGCTAGTGTGTTGGTTTGAAAGCTGACAGAAAAGTTTAGGGTCAAGGTCATAGAACTAGTATTGCCTCTCACAAAGGTTGAGGGTAGCAAGGTTTTGTGTGTGTGTGTAAGCATGTGTGATTTTAATCTTGAAAACCATACAAAAAGCTGACCTGTATTAGTAAGGGAATAAATGCCAACTTCTTCAATACTCTCCTTTGCCAAAGAGTCTCTAGGGATCAAATTGTGCCAAGGACTTGCGTGAGAATAGTGAGCTATGGCCATATATCTCTGTTTTCAACACTTTTAGCCACCAGGTCAACCAATATAGGAGCTTGCTAAGCCCAGAAGACACTGATGCCCAGTGGTTTATAGAGTCCAAGAGGGTGAATAAAAGCCCATGGCCCTCAATGGGAATACAAGGTGGGACCACACCCACAGGCTGCTTCAAGCGATAAATCCAGCTTTGTTGGTCTTTAGGGCCAAGAGCAAAACAGGGAAAGGGAGATGTCAGCCACACTACAACCTTAGGATTTTGCAGCCCATAGCCTGTTAACGAGGGTGAATTCATCAATGTTGGTTGACAATGTTTGTTTCAAAAATTAAAGTGGGGGCTGGGGAGATGGCTCAGCAGGGAATGGATACCACACAAACAAGAGAATCTGAGTCCAGATCGCCAGGACCCAGGTACAGTGGCATGTGTCTGTAACCCCAGGGCCTGGGAGGTGAAGCCAGGAAATTCACTAAGGCTTAATGGACAGCAAGGATAGCCAATTGGTGAGCTCCGAAACCCCTGTCTCAAATAAGGTCAGAGCAACCAAAGAAGCGACTCAATGTGGGCCTCTGGCCTTCACACACACACACACACACACACACACACACACACACACACACACACACGTACATACAGGTATACACACATGACAAACATGTAACAGGTTTATACACAAGACTAACGTGTACACATGATATAAAGCAATAATTTGCTTAAAAGAAAAAGTAGAGGCTAGAGACTAAAAGAATACAAGAGAGAATAACTAAAAGTCAAAACAAAGAGGTCAGCAAACTTAACTCAGTAATAATACTTTAATTTTTTTAAAAATTTAATTAGATCAATGAAGTCCGTCCTAGACCATGGACAGCTCCCTCAAAGCGTGTGGAATCGGGCGGATTCCCTGCACAGCTCTTTCCTTCAGCTTGGTTTGAGTGAGTTTCTTTCAGGAGGAAACTGCTCCCGCTGTATCCCAAGCACTTCCTGTGTCTGACTGAAACTTTGTAGCCAACTGCAGCCAACTGCTTCTTTGCAACTAAAGTAACTAAAGCTCAGAGAGACAAAAACAAACAAACAAAAAACAAACAAACAATCAAAAAAAACCTGCCAGAGTCACAGGGATAGGGAAGGAAGTTCGCAGGGCTACATCCTGTATCTACCCAACCTTGTCAGTGCTTTTGTGACTATATCACCCCTCCTTTTGCTTGTTCTCACTCAAGCCAGTTTTATTTTTTATTTTATTTTCTGAACAATGTATCTGTGATAGCTCT
Organism: Mus musculus; assembly: GCF_000001635.26. Classification (NCBI taxonomy): domain Eukaryota; kingdom Metazoa; phylum Chordata; class Mammalia; order Rodentia; family Muridae; genus Mus; species Mus musculus. Next base: position 172,034,864 of record NC_000068.7, read on the forward strand.
AAACCTCCTAGAACCTAGTTAAGTTGAACCCCCATAGTTCTCATCCTGGCCTGATCTCTTCACGTGGACTTCAGCATCACAGACCGGATGGCCACAGTCTCAGGTCTTCCCCAACACACAATGGATTGTGCATTCCAAGATGCATGTGTTAGACTTAGTTAGATGCGTAAGTTAGGACATAAAGCTCAGCACTTCACCAACACACTTGTATGTTCAGAAGAATCAAGATAGATAAAGGAGGCACCACAAAGATGGCTACAAGCCCACTTGTCTAATACATTGGTACACTGGCCTATTTTGATAATAGCCTAACTCTTGCCATCCTGCCATGGGTGTCTATTGGTCATTTCCATACTCTTAACTCATGTTGCCAAAATAATGACTAACAGATCTATTCCCTTATGACTGCCGTGCTGTGATGTCCAGATGCAGACTTGGTTTGCAAAGATGGGGTGGAAGTAACCACTAGGCAAAGTTGGTTCATGGTTAGAGCATCCCAGTGCTCTATGAAGGAAAGCCACCTTTGTTATTTATCTCTGTATGCAATACTGGAAAACAAAACCAGTATTCCATATTATAAAATCAAGGTTATTGAGTGAAAGCTAGCAGAGGACAACCTGCACCAAGAACTGTTGCCAGGATCTTCAGGGAGTTCTTTCTAGGAAAGAGAGAAGTCTTCCTAGAGCTGCCTGAACATCCTATCATAGAGATCAATCAGACTCTCTGGAAGTTGTGCCAGAGTGGCTCTTTTATAACATGTTCCCTGTGGCTTCAGCTACAAGAGGACCCTTGCCCCAGCAGGGCCACAGACTTAGAAATAGAACCACCACCACCACCACCACCACCACCACCACCACCACCACCCTCCCCCAGTTATAGAAATACTGTCTTCCCCTTCAAAGAGAAGTGCTGGGAGCAGGCAGAGCCTTTGCTGCAATCCTCTGGTTGGAGATACCAGCCTGGATATTGGCTACCAGTCATTCATACATGGAACAACCTTGTGATATTCCAAGAGATCGTTTTAACTTCATTTTCCTAGCAAGTCCTTGTGAAGGGAGAGTTTGCTAAATTCATTGATTCCCTTTTGGCAAGCTTGCAACTCCTGGATTTGGACAGATTAAATAGAGTAAAGATTTCCTATACTTACTCAAAGGACATTACCTAAAAACTCAGGGAGGTTTGGAGGTTTTCTTTTCTTTTTTTTTTTTTTCTTCCAGGAAAAAGGAACAAGGAGAAGGGAGGGAGGGGAGGAAGAAGGGAAGGAGGGAGAGAGGGAAGGATGCAGGAAGAGAAGGGATGATGGAGGGTAGATAAACTACATAAAAAGACACAACCTCAGAACCAAAAGGACCAAGCCAACCATTTCACTAACATATAATAATCTTTATTCTGTAACAGAGACATAAATAATTTTATGAATTCATATGACCTATACAAAAGACAAAATAAGATATTGCACTAAATTTAGTTATGGAGTATCTGGATTTAATATTAGCTGAACAGATAAATATATACAAGTTAAGGAATTAAGGCAAAACCAGATGATATTTCAAACACAACAGGAGATTTGAAAAATAGATACAATTAAAAATAAGGGCATACTATCTCCAGTTAATAAAGTGGTCATAGTGAAGGAGAAAATATTCCTTATGGGTTTAATAAAGTAGCTATTATCAATCATGTTAATTAAGGTTGAGCGATAGAGTATTCGATTTCCCACCAAGGAGAGGTACTTTGCCAAGGTTTGGCGCTGAGCATTAGAGTTGGGGTAAATAACTTCTTCTTTGTCAGATTATGATCTGTTTTTCCTATTAGAAAATATAATTTGGAAAATATGACTCTTTCACATATATAATTAAAATACAACTATGGAGCATTCGTTTTAGGGGCAGGAGGGAGGTCATGTGGGTGAGTTCAGAGTTAAGGGACATTTTGAGGCAAGACATTTGTTACCTTATGGGTAGAGAGAACACAACGCCAGTCACTAAAATACAATCCCAGTTACCTTAAGAGAACAAAACAAACAAATTCAAAAGTAATTATAATTTGTTTAAAAAGTATAATTAATAATCAATGTATCCACACGTGTATACATGTCTTTGGCAGTTCCACTATAACCACTGAAGTCAGAACTTCCAAGTTTTCTAACTTTCAGACCCATTAGCCTGTCTTTCAAAAACAAAGAAATAAAAAAAACCCACATCTGCAGCCAATGCTGTAACAGCAGGAAACTAAACAGGACAAACCTTGAGACGGCTTCTGACAGTTAACATGTAAGCAGATCGGGGATTTTTCAGCTTTAGAGTCCCAGTCCACATATAAGGAAACTGGCACACACACGAAAATGATCTGTGAAACTTTGTGTCTGTCCAGACAGGTCTAGAATTCTCAGAGAGAATCCATAGTCAGCCATGAACAAAACAGTAAGAGACATCAATCCAAGAGTGCTCTTCTGATAACCCGGGGTGGGCGCCCTCACTCTTGGGCATCACGGAGAAGTCGGGTTCTATAGAGGAAACACCAGAAAGCCAGAAAACGTGGAATACTGCCAGCCACCGAGCAAGTTACCTTTCTCCAGTTTTAGGTAGACCTTATCTTCTTTGTCCAGGTACAGGAGCACTCCATTAGTGGCGGCTTCACGGGTCACATCTTTATCACCAGCAAATGCAGAGATGACTGGTTTTCCATTTAACATCAAGTTAACCTGGAAAGAAAAATCACCCCCACAAAAAAAGCTCCCTTTAAAATCGAAATCTGTGCTAGGAAACAGTTCAAAGCATGACCTGGTCAAATATTTGCTATTTTAGAAATATTCTCCTTTTCTTTCAAACTGGACATATGTCAGGGTCAGATTTAATGTGTGTTTGTGTGTATGTGAGTGTGTGGGTGTGTGTTTTTCTGTGTGTGTATGTTTTCCAATGAAAATTTCCTTATATTCCTACAAAAATAATGCCCTCCAGAAAGCCATCTAATCATGTGGAAAACTGACTTTCCCTCAGTGTGGAAACAAAGCTAACCACTGGACCAGCCTCTTATGCTCAGCTTAAACTATTTGGTAACAAAGTTGTCCACTAGCTTCCCAATGTTGACCTAACCCTGACATGGTCAGATAGCACCAGCTGCTCCCAGCAACTGAGAAGGCGTCTCGGTTTCTGGAATTTGCACAGCAACGAAAGTCATTTGAAATGTCAGTTTCCAGGGAAGTAGATATGTTCACTAAACACTCCCTTTCTCTAGGTTAGGATTAATATGGAGTAGATGAAACCTAAGGCCAGCCAGTTGATCCAGTCACTGGGATATAAAAGTGGCAGATGACTGTGCCATCTATTAATCATAGGGACATAAAATATAATATAAATGCTAGGTATTCAATGTAACATTCTAGAACGCTATAAACATGCACTACACTAACTATGCAACTGGGGAGAAGTTGCTAGAAAAGTAGAAGCCAAAAATAAGCTCTAGCACGCCAAGCTCCGCACAGCCTTTCTCAAAAGCGTCATAAGTAGCTGGCTCCCTGGTAGTTTGGTGGCTTCAATAGTTAATTGCAACCCACAATTTTTAAATGATAGCAAGCCTGTTTTGTTTGTTTAACGTTCATTTGTAAAGTTTTACGAGACTTTTTTTCTGTATAAGTCTGAGTAACTTTTATTTTGGCATGAGATAAAAGTACTATATTCCATAGAGATCCCTGTCATGGAATCTTTGTTGTTGCCAAGCTGTGTTGTTGTTGTTGTTGTTGTTGCATCACACCATTTTTAGATGGTAGTGTACTTATTCTGTTTATTTAATGTTCATTTGTAAAGTTTTGTAAGATTTTTTTTCCGTATAAGTTTGAGTAACTTTTGTTCAAGCATGAGATAAAGACCAACCCCCTGTACAGATTTGTGTCGTGAAACTTTCCCAAACTGTGTTTTGTTGTTGCTGTTGTTGTTTTGTCTTGTGTTGCTTATTTTTCTACTCGCTTTTGTCACACACCCAAGTGGATGTTGTAAAGGAAAAAAAATTGCAAATCACACGCCTTTGAAAACAAACAGAAAAGATAGACAACTATCTTTACAATGCAAGTACACCCTGCAGAGGCAAGGAGCACTCAATGGGAGGATGTACCTGGATGGTTTGGCTCTGGTAGACTTTAATTACGTGAAAACTGAAACTATAGATTCCTTTCCTCGGTGCCACAAAGACAGATTCCAATGTGAAAAAATTACCCACGTTAACCAGGATCTGCAATAAAAAGCAACAAATAACAGAAAATTGTAGTTTCCTCCCATGAGTACAATAAATCCCTCCCTCCTCCCCTTCTTCTTCCTCCCCTCCCCATTTCTTTATATGGCCCTTCTCTCTTTTTTTTCTCTCTCCTGTTTCTTCCCTTTTTTTTTTTTTTTAAATAACTAACTTCAGAAACAATAGAGAATAAAACAGCTAATCCTATGTCTTTCTTGTTAAGTGACTTGGAAATAAAAGTGCATACTGGAAGCGTCTTCTACCTTTTAAATAGCACAGGGGAAAAAGGTAAATAAATACAATGACTGTGTTGCATTCAGGTGTCAGTTTCCAGGCCGAGGTGTCTGGGATCACCAGAGTACCATGTGAAGGTCTGTCTTAGCTTTCACTGAGAATCGGAGGGAAGATGTCTGCTGTTCGGTTCCATCTCCACAGTCCATGCGCCTTCCCAACGTCCAGAAGGGACGTTACCCAGCCAGCCAATCGGCATCCTGCAGTAATCCCTGGACACACCACAGAGGCATGTTATCCTCCCTACCATGGGGCATTAGTCCATGGCACCACAAGTTGGGGCCACAGAGATGGCAAAGCCAGGTTCTTCCCCTAGCCTCTGCCAGAGCTGTCCTCAGACCGATGGCTTTTTTTTTTTTTTTTTTTGCTTATGTGCCATCTAAGCCTTAATATCATACACTGGCAATGAATCAGCCCTGGCTGGGTGCCAAGAGAAGGGCATACATGTGGACAGTAAACCGGGTGGCCTTTCCGTGCTCTCCCGTGTCTTGTTTTATCTTCCTATCAGCCACCTGAAATCTATCTGAAGCTCAAGGGTCTAAAGTGAAAAGTTAAGTTAGCCGTTGTTTCTAAGAAAGCCACAATGTGCCTTGTGTTCCAGTGTGTGGCCTGGTTGTGACATTAACTCTGATTTTCTGTACATTCTCAGTCAAATCTCAGTGTCTCGGAGGTACGTCCCTTCCTGGGAGAGCATAAGAGCCCAAACAAAACAAGGAAGCTTTCTTTCATGTCTCACCAAGAAATAAATCCATAACAATCAGATGTGTCTCCAAAGATATATTTCCTGCTTATTAGAGTCAGTCTGCTGTTATCTGTCTCAAACATCATCATCTTGTCAAGATTAACATATTTCGTACTTCCTGCTTCATTTCCTCAAAGTGCACCCTGCCTCTTTACAGCACGCCAGAACGTCAGAACACTTAGGTAAATGCACCGGTCTCAGCCCTGCCTTGAAATACAGATCTGTGCGAGGTGTGAGATCCCAGCTTCTCACCATAAGTATCAGCTCTCTGCCCTCTGACGTGTGACCAGATGGACTTTCTAAAGCCCCGTCACCAGCTGTGCACAATGGCCTGACAAAACATCTTTTTGCCAAGCACGTTAGAATAATGTAAAGTGCTTAGCCAAGACTGGGAGACTCGGACACAAGAGGCATCCTTTATTAACAAAGTAGAGGTGCCAATTATTGTTGATCAGTAAACACGAAGCTAGCCGCGGACTCTGCAGGGTAATAGAAGCATCCAAGCACGTCAAGATTTATAACTAAGTGTGTCTTGTTGTCTCAAAGATGCACGGCTCCCAGAACAAAAGAAAAACCCCTTTCCTGTTCTAATTGGTGGGAAGGACATTGAAAAGAATGCCCCAGACAAGGATAACACAATGTCCACGAGGCTTCAGCATTTAGATAATGCGCTAAAACACAGACCAGGCTGGCCTTAGGCTCCCTCTCCATCACTTTGTTAAACACTGCACCAAAATCTCTAAAGGGATTACTTAATTCATTTTTTTAAAATTATAGCTATCCCATTCTAAGCCTCTAGGGAGACATCTCTGTCTCTAGCCAGCTGGCGAGTGTCTTACTTAGAATTAAGTCAAGAGCACGAACGTCACCCCGAGTCTTTCCTGGCATGTCCCGAAGCCCCGCTTAACCCGCCTGCGGGACTCGGCATACAACTGTGAACTGTGTGACTTTGGCATAAGACAGACTCCTGGTACTGTTGGGATTGGAACCAAAATGCAGGAGTCAGGGCTTTGCTAAGCTGAATCCCAGGGATTGCTCGTCACTCCTGTCTACAGAGCCCTGAGCAGCTGGGCAGAAGCTGCAGCTTTCATCAGTTTCAGCCCCATCCCCTGGCTGCTACCTCAAAATCTGTGCTTTCTCAGCAAATTACAATGCCCTGGGGGAACCAGAAAGGGAAACCCAGCCCCCAGCGCTTACCTGCCCAAGCTCTATGCAATTACTCCATCCTTTTTCCTCCTGCCTGGGCAACTTTTCTGAGTGGAGCAATAGTGAGAAAGGCTTTTGATCTCTACCAGGCAGGGTGGTGTTAATCCAGCTACCCTGGACCCTGCGGAGTCACCCTAGCTAGAGATCTGGAGATGGTCTCTGACCCCCCCCCCCCCAGAACCACACCCCTAATCATCTGTGTCTACTTGGAAGGGTCCCTGCACCTTGTGGAACCCCAGAGCCTTGTGGAGAGATGAGCCTCCACCTGGAAACACAAGTCAAACAATTCAGACTGTCTAATAGGGCCCCCTCAGAAACGCCTCCAGGGCACCTGCTGATAAGTCTGAGCCAGAGGCCCAACTTCTCTACCAATAGATCTCAGCATCCAGGGACAGTATTCCCTTCAGCCCCTGATGACCTGTTGCTGTTAAACTTGTCGTATCTCCAGGTGCTTTCCTCTGCGCTCCCAAGCCACCCACCGCGCAGGCCTGTGCCAAAGACTACGGGACTGAATGGAGGCTGTGGTTGCTGGGGAAGGGAGGCAGCTCTGAGTTTCAAACTGATACCGTCAGTTGATAAAACGATCTCGCCACATCCTATTCATATTAGCTGAATCTGGGCATGCAGCCCCCGATACCCAGAGACCACCCATCCCCATATGCGCTCTGCATCCCTCGGGAGTCTGACCTGATCAAAGTAAATGATGCGAGTCTTGTTGCTCATCTCAGATGGCTCGTGGTTGGTGCTCCGAACCGCCGAAAAAGCCACCTTGGAGTTTGCTGCCCGGACCGATATCCCCAGAGGGGAAGATGATGATCCCTTGGAGTCTGTAGCTGGGTTCGAGTCGCACACCACCAGACACTTGCCCTCCAGAACGATCGGTTCCGTGTCATTCTGTGCCCAGACAGGCAGCACTAGAATCAGCAGAACGGCTGGTACCACGGACAGCGCCCGGCGCGCGGAGCCCATGGTGAGCCGCGTGCGCAAGCGGCAGCCTGGCGCTTCTGCTCCCAGGCGGCGCCTGCTACCCCGGGATCCGGGAGCTCGGGAAGACGCCAGTGGCTAGATCGACAGCGCTGCAGGAACAGCGGCGGCGGCGGCAGCAGCGGCGCGCGCACTTCCACCAATTCTCAGGACTGAAGTCTCCCTTCGAACTGGCTGGCTGGCTCTGTTACCTTTGTCCTTTAAGGAGCTCATGCAGAACTCCTACCCTAACTCCTCCACCCCCAAATCAGTTTTGCCTGGGGCCACGGCACCCACACTTGTCCCTTGACATCTAAAAAGTCTCCAGACCCTCTCAGTCACACCTCAAAAGAACAAAATAAATTCTCACCCCGAACCCAAGCACTCCTGGTGAAGCACAGAGCTGAAGACACAGAGGGGACTCCGCGAGTAAACGCTAGCAAAGGTGGCTAGTGCCGAGCGGTGCGGGTGTCGGTCCTGTCCGAGGGACTCTGGTTGGCGCAGGAACAAATTACAGAGGCAGGAGGTGTTTCCGGGGATGAGAAGAATGCCAGGTTATGTCCATGGCTAGGATGCTAGCGACTTCCACTTGCGCTTGGTCAAAAATTCCCCCAAAGCCCGGTGTCACTCCGACGCAGGTAGGCGGCAGCTGAGTGCCCGTCGCCAAAAGCAGTTCTAAGGTGCAGGGCGCCTACTGCCCTGGGTTCCCGCGTCCCTGCGCACAACTTTGTGTCTCAGCGTGCAGTGCAGCCGGAGGGACAGCGCCGAGAGGGCACCCGCGCGCTATTTATAGGAGTGCTGCCTGCAGATGGCTTTGGCTCGCCCGCTCATCCCGTGGATCCCCGGAAAGCAGAAAAGGCGTCCGTTGACCCCAGCGGAGCAGCGCCTGTGTGACGTTGAACGCACCCGGACAGAGCGGGACGCACGGCGCTGCCGGCTGCCAAGGTCTGAGGTCACTTGATCCCCCCGAAATCGCACTTTGTGTACCCAGAGGATGATGCTCACCTGCCTGCACCTGCCAGGGGTCCGCGGCTGCTCGCCGCCAGCTCCACCTGGACCCGCAGAGGGAGTTGTGGGTCCCCTCACCCTGCCCTGCGCAAGACTCTCTGAACCGAACGTGGCGCTGCCAGCTCAGATGTGGAGATGGAAGGACCTCGGCGAATCTGCGCGGTTTGCTATCTGACGCTAAGAGGACCAGCCAGTGTCCCCCAACTGCGCCTGGTCAGGAGCTTGTCCCACGTAACCCTCGAGCCTGGAGAGCCCAGAAAAGCCCGGGGGCAGTTCTGTGCCCTGGGCGGGGCGGGTGTGGAGGAGGCGCCTGTTTTTTTTTCTTCTGCTCAAGAGGATGAGCCTCGGAACCCACTGGGGCTCGCCTTCTCACGCTGTGCAGCCATCCCAATCAGGGGCAGGAACAATCATAGTGAACAGTATCCCTTAAATGTAACAATTAAAATGCACACCCCGAGAGTACTGCACCCTCTCCCTCTTTGATGTTCCTCCCCTGTGCACTCCACTGCCATCTTGGCCTCTGACTGGCAACTTATTTTCCTTTTCGGAAGCCACGGAAGGGAAGCGGGGAAGCAGAGCTTGGCTTTGGAGTTGGCTGCATGAACCTGACCAAGACCTTAATGAGTGGCCAATACTACCCAAACTAAGGGCCCCGGCTTTCTGGTTCAGTATTCTTTGGGGTCAGGACACTCCCAAATTCCTTGTTGACTTCTCTTGACTTCAGCTGCAGGAGAACAGTGCAGCTATTCTCTAATCAAAACAACGTCCCTGTGGAAGCCACCAGCCACTCAGACCTCCTGATTAGTACGTACTGGTTGCAAATTGTTTAGAGGTTGAGTCATGTCCTTGGGTCAGATTAAGCTTCCCAGATGGTCCTGTGCGTTCTTGGAATGGCGTTCGAGCTCTTCCTCTGCAGAATCCAGACAGACCTACATCTTTAGTCTGATCTCCTAAGGTTCTCCAAGGGAATGTGTGCCGCAAGCTCATGCTGAAATTCCAAGTATTAAGATACAAGATGCCCCTAGGGTTGATCCTTAGCCCCAACTTCTTATAGTGATATAAAGATGTGCTGTCTGGAAACACAGTTGAGGGAGGTAGTCAGTGCAGCTTGTGAGTTGCTGGGGCTCTGGGGCTATGCTATTTGTAACAATGTTGCATATCTTTCATCGAAGCTCTAAAAAAAAAACAGAAAAGCTTGCCAGGCCTTTAGGAGAGTGCCACCTTGACACCACCGTAAACTTCATATAGTTTCTCATCTGACCTTTTCTGATGTCCTTATTCAAACACTGATCACTAGTCATTGCAGTGCCTGTGGCACTTCCGTGGTGTGTGTGGGTGTGGGTGTGTATACATATGTGTGCATGTGTGTGCAAATGTATGTGTATGTGTGTGTAAATGTATATGCACATATGTATGTGTGTATGTATGTGTACATGTATATGTCTATGCATGTTCTATTGTGTGTGCATGCATGTGTGTGCATGTGTGTATGTGTACATGTATATGTCTATGGATGTTCTATTGTGTGTGTGTGCATGCATGTGTGTGCATGTGTGTATGTGTGTGCATGTGTGTATGTGTACATGTATATGTCTATGCATGTTCTATTGTGTGTGTGCATGCATGTGTGTGCATGTGTGTATGTGTGTGCATGTATGTGTATATATGTGTGCATGTGTGTACATGTGAATGTCTGTGCATGTTCCATTGTGTGTGTACATGCATGTGTGTGCATATGTGTATGTGTGGGCATGTGTGTGTGCATGTTGTGTGTGTGTCCACTCGTGTATGTGCACGTGGTCCTGCTCTATTGCCTATTGTTTTACACCTTACTCCCTTGGGACAGGGTCTCTCACTGACCTTGGAGCTGGCTCTCCGTCAGCCAGCCTCAGCAAGCCTCCTGTCTCCCCCTTCTCTGGTGCTGGTGTCATAAGCACGTGCATCCACACTTGGCTTTTCATGTGAGTTCTGGGAATTTGCTAGACCCTCGTGCTTGCAGAGCAAGAGCTTTTATTGGCTGAGCCATCTCCCTGGCTCCAGGGCTGGGTTTGAGACCAGACACTAGAAGAAATTTGGTTCGACTTTTTCTCTTGTAAGGGTAAGAGTGCCTCCTCTGGCCAAGATGAAGAATCCAAGCTAAGCCTTGGGGTTTTGTTTGTTTGTTTTTCAACTGGGAGAAGTTTGAGAAAGAACTCAATTGACAGAGCTGTTAAATAGATAACCTTTATTCTCCTCACAAGCCCCGATATATTCTCTCTGTATTCTTTTCTTCTCTTAGGATTTATTTTCCAAAGAAGCTCTTAGCTAAATACATTTCTTTCTTCTGTCACCGACGGAGTATTTTTGTAGGCCTCAAATCCAGCAGGGGGACTGCATTACAGACCCAGGGGCTAAATGAACAGCGACTGAACACTTCTAAATAGACTGCATCGTATCAGCCATTTGTCCTCTAGTACAAGCTAATTGGAGCGAAACTTCTTCCATGAAACACAAATCCAAAGCTTCAGTCATCTGGGTGAAAGTCTTGGTTCCTTGTTAAAAGAAGTCTTGCTATTCAAGGTGACCTGTAGGTGTGGGATGGGGCATTTCCTGCAGTCACCTGCTAGGAAAAGTTATATGACATTGTGAGCCAATCAGTTATACCTTTCTCCCCTACGGAAGACAGAACTGAGAGAGCTTCAAGGCTGTGGCACTGGCAATCCCTTAAATACCAGAAGTCCATTGGGTATCAGACCTAGACAGACCGCTGAGAGGAGGCTCCCAGACTGTCTTTGTCTGGGCTTGGACCTCAAGGCTGAGACAGCTGTGGGGAAGCACTGTATGCTACAGCCGCAAGGTCAGTACACTCCTCAGCTGTCGCTGTCACGTGGGAGGTGTGCCGAAGCTGCAGCAGAGTTCATTGTTATGGCAGGAGGCTTCCATGCTGGTGACTAAAGCCAAGCCTGGAGGCTGGGGAGTTTTCCAGTTCCTCACTTCTGTCAGGCGAGGTCAGCAGCCCTCTGACCTTGGACTTCCTGAGGCTGTCCTGTTATCCTGCTTCTTGTCACGGTGCATCCTTGCTGAAACCACTGTTGTTAACTCAAACCACAAAAGGCTGGGGGAGAAGGAACTGCCAACTGGGAAATGTCAAATATGCAACACTTGGCTCCTGCCAAGAGATACTAGAAAAGTCCTCTGCCTGGGGCAGGTTTCCTGAATAAGTCTCCTCAGCCCTAGCGCTAACACCTACCTCACCTCCAGCTGCTTCAGGAGAAAGGAATTAAAACCAAGCCCAAGTTGCTTTCCAGATGCTGTCCGAATCTGCCTCCTTTTCTTTCTCTTTTTTCAGTTAAAGATGTGGTATCAGAGATGGCTGAGAAGATTGTTAGAGCCAGAGGTGGTGAGTGACTAAAGGGCAATGGTATATCTCCAGATATAATGGGGCAGTTCCACAAATGAACTCTCAGTGGCCGTGACAGTGTGCGCAAGACCAGCAGGAGCTCAAGGCAGACCGAATCCCAGCATGAAGTGTGAGGTTCTTTTGGCGTTTAATGCCTGCTGAGAGAAGGGAGAATCGTTTCCTGTGAGGATGCTCTAGAGCAGGCCCCACACCCAAGAGTATTTGGGCAACACGTATCAGGCTTGATGGGTTCCCTGTGTGTTTCTTAAAGAACAATTAAAAACAGAACACAAAGTTGGGTGCATAGAGAGGTGGGATTGGCTCCAGGAGGAGCAATGTAGATGGAGAGTATCAAAAATACATACTCAAAAATAATTAAAATATTTTAAAGTGTGGTACTAGAAAACTTACCATCTGTGAATCAAACACTTCCCTCCGCTGAGGTTCCCAGATGCCTTTAGATGCCCACCCCGCCCCCGTTGGATGCCCCCCTCCTTGGATGGCCGCCCTGCCCCCTTTGAATTCATCTCTGTTTCACATCTCTGTAGCTGGGCTTAACTTCTCCACTTGAAAACAAATTACGTCTCCTACGGGAACTTAGTGTTGAGAGAGCCAAGACAGGCAGGATCCAGGGGGGAGCTGCTTCAGAAGATGGTGTCTGTGAGAAGGCGGACAGGCACGCGAGGCACTGGGTTCGGAAGAACTCGCCTGGCTCGGAGTGACTAAAGACTCCAAGCATCCTGTCCAGACAGCCTCGGGTCAGTCACGCAGGCGGGGTGGGAAAGCGAGAGCACGTGAGCCCAAGGTTCGTGTCCCAGCCGGTCGAAGCTCCCTGAGTTGATTAATTACCCCTCCTTTAAAGTGATAGCTAAGAAAGATAGACCAAGAAAATGTTTTGTTTTGTTTTGTTTTGTTCCATTGAGTGAAAGTAAATGGCTTATGGAGAGCAAAGCCCTGAGAAGAAAGAAGAAGAATGTGAGGACCACAACGTTCCAGAGCTATGCCAGACTTATCCCGGTGGTTCCTTCTGGAGACAACAAAGTGGTAGGCGATTTAGTAAAGATGGTGCTATCGAGAACACTAGATGATGATTTCATGATCTTTCAGTTTAATTTACCATTTAAAGCCTGCCTGAGATTTTCCTCTTCCCACCTCAATGTCAGCCAAGAAGATCGGAGTTGAAGTTGTCAGTGTGCGGTGAGGTGGCTTGGCCGCCATGGCGGTCACATTTTGACTCTCTGTTTTGGCTTTCCCATAGTGCGCTATGTTTGCCCTGTCGATCTATTTATTACAATGTCAAGTTATTGCGTTTTTGCTGTGTTTTCCGTGGGCTATGAACTCCCTCAGGAGCACAGGATTTAGTGGCGAGTGGAGATGACTAAATAAGTGTTTACTGAGCGGGGGGGAAAAAAAAACAAAACACTTACCACTGCTCTGAGATTTCTCGTTGTACAAACAGTATCAATTGAAACCACTGCCAATGTAAGAGGAAAGAGGAAAGTCTTTCAGAAAGTTGAGAGGAGCTTGAGATGTTGAGTCCACTCTCTGCTACTGGGTTGGTGACATTGATGTTGCCGTGATAAAACACCGTGGATACAAGCAAAGTATGGAAGAGTTTATTAGGCTTGCAGTTCCAGAGAGAGAGAGAGAGAGAGAGAGAGAGAGAGAGAGAGAGAGAGAGAGAGAGAGAGAGAGAGAGACTGTAATGACCAGGAAGGCCTGCGAACAGGAAGCTTGATCAGGAAGCTAAGAGGTCACATCGTCAAGGTCACACAGGTAAAGCAGGTAGAAGGACCTGAGGAGAGACACCGCTATATACTTTCAAACACTATTCACAGTGAAAAACTCCCTAAGAATGGAAACCTCGAAGGAGTAAAAGGGGGAGTATGTGAAGGACCACTCCTGACAGTTCGTTCCACAGCACTTGCATCCTTTTTACTTATAGAGAATTAATGTGTGTGCTGGCTGGTTCTGTGTCAACCTGACACATGCTAGAATCATAGAGAGGAAGGAGCCTCAGTTGAGGAAATGTCCCCATGAGACTCAGCTGTAAGGTATTATTTTAAAAAAAAAATAGTGATCAATGCGGGAGGACCCATTGTGGCTGGGTCCACCTATTGTGGACCCATCACTGGGCTGGTGGTCCTGAGTTTTATATGAATGCAGGCTGAGCAAGCCATGAGGGGCGAGCCAGTAAGCGGCATCCCTCCATGGTCTGTGTAACATCTCCTACCTCCAGGCTCCTGTCTTGTTTGAGTTCTGTCCTGACTTCCTTCAGTGATGGACAGCTATGTGGAAGTGTAACCCAAATAAACCCTTTCCTCCTCAACTCGCTTTTTGGTCATGGTGTTTCATCACAGCAATAGAAACCCCAACTAAGACAATATGATATCTTGTTTTTTACAGTTTTTAAAATACTGCTTTATCTATTGGATAGACCCACTGAGCACAATTTGTGCTCTCCACATACTTCTGAGCATGGACTCCACAAGTGCAGCCAGATCAACCCCACCAGGAGCCACACTCTTAAGGAAAACTGAGTCTCCCTCCCTTAGAGGCCACCAACTCTCTACAGCTCTTCAGTTATGGACTGGGGCTCACTTACCCTTCCCCCTTGACACTAGAATGTTGACTGCCTTGATCTCGTGTAGATTTTATGCAAGGATCCAC